>NC_056442.1:45150254-45377754 GCF_018296145.1 Oncorhynchus tshawytscha
GCAGCAGGGTGTGGTTGTTTGTCAACGTAGATGTCTGTCCTGTCCCTCACCACCATCACCACATACCTGAGAGAAAGACTGTGACGTTCCCACGCAGGCAGCCCTACAGGACAGACCGCATGGATGGTAGAGACGCACTGGGAGCTAAGCCAGTTACCAAACACCAGACGCCCACTGGAAAAAACATACCATGGAGTTTAGAGCTGTGAAGCAATACCAAAATATGACACACTGTAGGTCTGTATCAAGAGATTTAGGGTAGGAAACTCCATGGCATTGGGACCAGATTTTAGGAACTCCATCACCTACATCACCTAACATATCATTACATTTACTCACACCTTAGTGATGTACATGTAACTGCCAAAATAAAGGAAACACCAACATAAGTGTCTTAATAGCACATTGGGCCAACAGGAAACAGAACAGCTTCAATGCACCTTGGTATAGATTCTACATGTGTCTGGAACTCTATTGGAGGGACGCGACACCATTCTTCCACAAGAAACTCCACCATTCGGTGTTCTGTTGATGGTGCTGGAAAACGCTGTCTCAGACGTGTTCAATTGGGTTGAGGTCTGGTGACTGGATGGCCATGACGACATATGGTTTGCATCGTTTTCATACTCATCAAACCATTCAGTGACCACTCGTGGCCTGTGGATGGGAACATTGTCGTCCTATGGGGGCATACCATGGTAGCCCAAATAATGGCCTGCCCAGCATTTTTATACATGACCCTAGGCACAATGGGATGTTAATTGCTTAGTTAACTCACCAACCACACCTGTGTGGAAACACCTGCTTTCAATATACATTGTATCCCTCATTTACTCAAGTGTTTCCATTATTTTGGCAGTTACCTGTATGTACTGTGCTGACGTGTTCCATATAATGTGATATAGCGATCATCGGCATAGCATTAATAACCATTAACAACATACAGAGAGTCAGTGACGGTGCTGTGAGTCATCTAGGTATTGGTGACAGTGTGAGCAGCTGTTTTGCTCTGTAGTGAGTGCATTCTCCCCTCAAGGCTGGCTGGGAGATTCTTAAGAAATTTTCACTACTGCTTCTCATTCCTAATCAGATTATTGATAGACTCCACACAGAGAGGGCAACAATCGCAAAGTTGATGCAAAAAAACACCTCTCATTCTTATAAAACACTATGGGAAAGAACTAAACTGGCTGAGCTCGAGATAAGGCTAACTTTAGAGAGGGAGACCTCTGCTGGGCAGTTGGTTGTACTGTCAAGACAGGGTGACATCATAGTCAACAGGCGGCTGTGGTTTTTCACAGGACACATAGCATTGATGGATGGATCTGTGTGGTCGGTGTGTTTGGACCTGCCTGGATGACGTCAGGGTGGTGATTTGTTGCTCTGAGTAAAAGTTCCGCTAACATCATAAAGCATTAGTAATAGTAGTCTGCTGCAACATCTAGCGGTTCTGTGAAGTGTGTCTACACTCTGCGTAGAACGTCTGTGGTCAGACAACCTCATTGATTCAGTCTGTGGTGGTTTTAACATGCCTGTGTTTTGTGTTGGCTGTCTTTGTGGTGGTTTGAACATGCCTGTGTTTTGTGTTGGCTGTCTTTGTGGTGGTTCGAACATGCCTGTGTTTTGTCCAGACAGGGAAACCAGTCATTCCGTGAGGCCATGGCTCAGCTGGAGAACCAGCCGCATGTCCGAGGCCTCTCCTTCACCTCCTTCCTCATCCTCCCCTTCCAGAGGATCACACGACTCAAAATGCTGGTCCAGGTAAGTGGAGCAAGAGAGTGGGCTGAACCAAGATGGGGGAGCATAGCATTTCTGAATCGCGAATAATAGTTATGATAATGCTTTACTCTGTGCTAATATATTGCAGTATCCAGGATGTAAGTTTTGCGTTGAGCTTCTGCTTCTGTGTTTGCTTGCAGAACATTCTGAAGAGGGCAGAGGAGAATTCAGATATGGAGGCCAATGCCATCAAGGCTCATCAGCAGCTGGAGCAGGTACGGTAACAGTACCAAACCGTTTACAGTACTAAACCAGTTTACAGCACTAAACCAGTCTGGGAGAGATGACAGAGTACTGGATTTGGTTCAGTACTGCGGGTTGTGATTATGGGCCTGTCATGGTGTTGAGTGTTGCATTAAAAACAATCAACACCATCATCATGTTGGGAAGACTTAGTCTTGCCATGACTCTCTATGCTTTGTAAGGAATGATGACTGTCATGATGAGGTTAGTTGTAGTTGCCACAAACAAAGGAATGTGGTTTTAATTGGAGCATCAAGTATAGCCTCTACAAAAATATTTGGTTCTCTCTGAAACAGGTCTAGCACTCTTTCCTTTGGACTCACAATCTGCATATATTCTTTGCCTCCCAGTAATGTTTGTTAAAGAGATTCTCTGGTACTTTTATATAATATTTTGGAAGTAGTTCTGAAAGTGGCACTCATGAGCCACTCAACCTCGTCCCGGGCCTAACAGCCATGCCAATACATCCTCCAAACATCGGCTTCTTGGGCATGATCACTTAATTATACCATGTCATTGTTGAATACTCCTTTCTGATTGACATGAATGTCATTCTAGAATGTGCATTATTTCCCTATAACGCATGGTCTATTTGCACGGTAGAATTCAATGGCTATAGTTCATTTGTACATGTTTTGTTTGAGCTGCTTTTGAAAGCAAAAGTATAATTGAAAACATATTGGTATTATTGAATTTGATTTTCTTAATAGAAAGCTAGAACTGATGATTTGGTTAAGCAAGTCTGTTTGTTTGGTTACCACGGCAACTACTGTAGCTACAGTTGAAGTCAGAAGTTTACATACACCTTAGCAAAATACATTTAAACTCAGTTTTTCACAATTCCTGACATTTAATCCTAGTAAAAATGCCATGTCTTAGGCCAGTTAGGATCACCACTTTATTTTAGGAATGTGAAATGTCAGAATAATAGTAGAGAGAATGATTTATTTCAGCTTTACCTTCTTTCATCACATTCCCAGTTGGTCAGAAGTTTACATACACACAATTAGTATTTGGTAGCATTGCCTTTAAATTGTTTAACTTGGGTCAAACATTTCAGGTTGCCTTCCACAAGCTTCCCACAATAAGTTGGGTGAATTTTGGCCCATTCCTCCTGACAGAGCTGGTGTAACTGAGTCAGGTTTGTAGGCCTCCTTGATCGCACACTTTTTCAGTTCTGCCCACAAATTTTCTCTAGGGTTGAGGTCAGGGCTTTGTGATGGCCACTCCAATATGTTGACTTTGTGGTCCTTAAGCCATTTTGCCACAACTTTGGAAGTATGCTTGGGGTCATGGTCGCAAATTGGTCTTCCAAATGGACAAAGTTTTAACTTCCTGACTAATGTCTTGAGATGTTGCTTCAATATATCCACATAATTTCCGTCCTCATGGTGCCATCTATTTTGTTCTTCGGCTTGCAAGCCTCCCCCTTTTTTTCCCTCCAAACATAACGATGGTCATTATGGCCAAACAGTTCTATATTTGTTTCATCAGACCAGAGGACATTTAAAAAAACGTACAATCTTTGTCCCCATGTGCAGTTGCAAACCATAGTCTGGCTTTTTTATAGTGGTTTTGTAGCAGTGATTTCTTCCTTGCTGAGCGGCCTTTCAGGTTATGTCGATATAGAACTCGTTTTACTGTGGATATAGATACTTTTGTACCCGTTTCCTCCAGCATCTTCACAAGGTCCTTTGCCTTTGTTCTGGGATTGATTTGCACTCTTCGCACCAAAGACACAACGCGTCTCCTTCCTGAGCGGTATGATGGCTGAGTGATCCCATGGTGTTTATATTTGCGTACTATTGTTTGTACAGATGAACATGGTACCTTCAGGTGTTTGGAAATTGCTCCCAAGGATGAATCAGACTTGTGGAGGTCTACAATTGTTTTTCTGAGGTCTTGGCTGATTTATTTAGATTTTTCCAAGATGTCAAGAAAAGAGGCACTGAGTTTGAAGGTAGACCTTGAAATACATCCACAGGTACACCTCCAATTGACTCAAATGATGTCAGTTAGCCGCTCAGAAGCTTCTAAAGCCATGACATAATTTTTGGGAATTTCTCAAGCTGTTTAAAGGCACAGTCAACTTAGTGTATGTAAACTTCTGACCCACTGGAATTGTGATACAGTTAATTATAAATTAAATAATCTGTCTGTAAACAATTGTTGGAAAAATTACTTGTGTCATGCACAAAGTAGATGTCCTACCGACTTGCCAAAACTATAGTTTCTTAACAAGACATTTGTGGAGTGGTTGAAAACGAGTTTTAATGACTCCAACCTAAGTGTATGTAAACTTCCGACTTCAACTGTATATAGTAAACTTGCTAGCTACTTCAGTGGATGTTGAACAAATTTCTATTGGCAAATGAACACATTTCTAGTAGCAAATGTGCTAAATTATAGCCAATGTATAAAAGGGATAATCAACTTGGGGCTCTTTGTGTTCTCTGGAAAATAATGCAACTCTGTAGGTCAGTTCCGAACACACCTTCTACATCGTTCATTATTTTCCATAGAGCGCATAACCCTCGTTGATTATCCTTTACATAAACTACACATTGACACATCCAGCCCAAAGCGGGAGATTTAAAAAACACTTACTAGTTGCCAAAGTTCCGGAGCATGTCTTTAACTGCCTATATACAATTCCAAGGGAGTGTTGGGATGTGTTCCTTATATAATGGTTTGTTTGCCCGATTGTCAGATTGTGAAGGAGTGCAACGAGGGTGTGAGGAAGATGAGTCGTACAGAGGAACTCATCAGCATTGAGAAAACACTGGAGTTCAAGTCTAAGGTACCTGCAGTCACCAGTCATGTGATAACATGTCTATACTCTATATAGTCAGTGAAATTGCCAGACTGGCACAAACAGACTTGGTCAAAGGTTATCTATCTCAGTTAGGTTCCAAGCATTTGGCTACACCCTCAGTAACATCTGCTGAATATGTGTATGTGAACTATGAAATTGGATTTGATTGCTTGTTTGATTCCTTTAACCTTTCTGGGAAGGGGGTTCCGCTAGCGGAACACCTGGCCTACAGCCAGTGAAATTGCAGGGCGCCAAATTCAAACAGAAATCTCATAATTAAAATTCCTCAAGCACAAGTATTATACACCATTTTAAAGATAAACATCTTGTTAATCCAACCACAGTATCCAATTTCAAAAAGGCTTTGCGGGGCGAAAGCACACCATGCGATTATGTTAGGACAGCGCCTAGCCACAAAAACCAAACAGACATTTTCCAGCCAAGGAGAGGTGTCACAAAAGTCAGAAATAGCGTTAAAATTAATCACTTACCTTTGATGATCTTCATCTGGTGGCACTCCCAAGACTACATGTTACACAATAAATGTTTGTTTTGTTCGATAAAGTTAATCTTTATGTCCAAAAACTTCCTTTTTGTTCATGCGATTAGTTCAGTAATCCATATGCACAAAATCCAGACGAAAAGTAAAAAAAGTTCCATTTAAGTTCATAGAAACATGTCAAATTATGTTTCTAATCAATCCTTAGGGTGTTTTTATCATAAATATTCAACAATGTTTCAACAGGACAATACTGTTTTCATTAGAAAGGAAAGGGAACGAATGTCGCGCTCACGGCCACACGCGATAAACAACTCATGCTTTCGGCTGAGCCACTTACTCTGAGTGCTTGTATTCTCTCCCCTTTCACAATAGAAGCCTGAAACAACTTCTAAAGACTGTTGACATCTACTGGAAGCCTTAGGAAGTGCAATCTGACCCCACAGACACTGGATAATCGATAGGCATTCACTTGAAAACTACAAACCTCAGAATTCCCACTTCCTGGTTGGATTTTTCTCAGGTTTTCGCCTGCCATATGAGTTCTGTTATACTCACAGACATTATTTTAACAGTTTTGGAAACTTTAGAGTGTTTTCTATCCAAATCTAATAATTATATGCATATTTTAGCTTCTGGGCCTGAGTAACAGGCAGTTTACTCTGGGCACGCTTTTCATCCAAACTTCCCAATGCTGCCCCCTATTCCAAATTAAGGAGGTCGATAGACCGAAATGTTGGCATTTCAACAGCAAATAAACGGATGTAAAAAAGAAATCTCTATGATCTATAATAACCCTGAGTTGAACCTGTGACCCTCTCCCTCCAGTCGGTGCCGGTGATCTCCCACTCCCGCTGGCTGCTGAAGAAGGGTGAGGTGCAGCAGATGGCCGGGCCAAAGAGCACTAGGACCATGCGGAGTAAGAAGCTCCACCACCCTGTCTACCTGTTCCTCTTCAACAACCTGCTGCTCATCACCAAGCGCAGCTCCAGGTCAGCACATGACATCACCACACAGAGACAGCTAGTGGTCATTGGGCGTCGCAGTGCACAACCACTTTCAGTCTGGGACTTTCTATTGCCCCCCCCAACACATAATTTTGTATACAGGCTGTTTTGAAGTCTACTACCTGCCAAACTGCCCTTTGTCACATGAGGCTTTGTATATGTGTGTGTCTCTTCATCAGTGGTGAGAAGTTCCAGGTGCTGGACTCGTGCACGCGGGCCATGCTGAGGACTGAGGACATGGAAGACCAGGGTCAGATGCTGGCTAATGTGTTCAACCTGAAACTTCTGGAGAACCAGGAGGAGAGGCATGTCAGCTACATGCTCAAGACCTCCAGCATGTAAGTGACTACAACTAACATCATTATTTAAGAGTCTCAAGCCCCCTCGGCACCTAGTGTACTCAGTACAGTACTTCTCTGTATGTAATTGATCTGTTATTAACAATCTCCAATGTGTTCCTGTGTGCTGCTGCCAGGAGTGACAAGCTGCGCTGGATATGTGCTCTCACGCCAAACCGCCGCACGCGATTCATGTCCACCAGCGCCCGCCAACCAGGTGAGACGTACACAAAGATGACACACACAGACACAGAGATGACATCCACTACTAACAGCTGAACTTTTAGGTACCAAATAACAGGTGGTAAACACTACCACTCAAAAGTTTTGGGTCACTTAGAAATGTCCTTGTTTTCCATTAAATGATTTGCAATATGAATAGGAAATACAGTCAAGACGTTGACAAGGGTTTCCCATGATGTGAAGCAAAGAGGCAGTGAGTTTGAAGGTAGGCCTTGAAATACATCCACAGGTACACCTCCAATTGACTCAAATGATGTCAATTAGCCTATCAGAAGCTTCTAAAGCCATGACATCATTTTCTGGAATTTCCCAATCTGTCTAAAGGCACAGTCAATTTAGTGTATGTAAACTTCTGACCCACTGGAATTGTGATACAGTGAATTATAAATTAAATAATCTGTCTGCAAACAATTGTTGGCAAAATTACTTGTGTCAGGCGCAAAGTAGATGTCCTACCGACTTGCCAAAACTATAGTTTGTTGACAAGAAATTTGTGGAGTGGTTGAAAAACTAGTTTTAATGACTCCAACCTAAGTGTATGTAAACTTCCGACTTCAACTGTATCTAGTAAACTTGCTAGCTACTTCATTGGATGTTAAACACATTTCTATTGGCAAATGAACACATTTCTTGTAGCAATTGTGCTAAATTATAGCCAATTAACATTCCTCAAACATACAAGTATTATACACAATTTTAAAGATAAACTTCTTGTTAATCCAACTACATTGTCCAATTTCAAAAAGGCTTTACGGCGAAAGCATACCATGCCATTATGTTAGGACAGCGCCTAGCCACAAAAACCAAACAGACATTTTCCAGCCAGGGAGAGGTGTCACAAAAGTCAGAAATAGCGTTAAAATGAATCACTTACCTTTGATAATATTCATCTGGTGGCACTCCCAGGACTCCATGTTGCAAAAGAAATGTTTGTTTTGTTCAATAAAGTTAATCTTTATGTCCAAAAACCTCCTTTTGGGAAAAAAGGGATAATCAACTCAGGGCTCTTTGCGTTCTCTGGAAAATAATGCAACTCTGTAGGTCAGTTCTGAACACACCTTCTACGTTGTTTCTTATTTTCCATAGAACGCATAACCCTCGTTGATTATCCCTTACATAAACTACACATACACACATCCAGCCCAAAGCGGGAGATTTAAAAAAATACTTACTAGTCGCCAAAGTTCTGGAACATGTCTTTAACTGCCTATATACAATTCCAAGGGAGTGTTGGGATGTGTTCCTTATATAATGGTTTGTTTGCCCGATTGTCAGATTGTGAAGGAGTGCAAAGAGGGTGTGAGGAAGATGAGTCGTACCTAGGAAATCATCAGCATTGAGAAAACACTGGAGTTCAAGTCTAAGAAATCTCCTTGTTCTCCATGAAAGCATACATGAAATGAGTTGCAAAATGAATAGGAAATATAGTCAAGTTGTTGACAAGGTTATAAAGAATGATTTTTAATTGAAATAATAATTGTGTCCTTCAAACTTTGCTTTTGTCAAGGAATCCTCCATTTGCAGAAATTACATTCTTGCAGAACTTTGGCATTCCAGTTGTCAATTTGTTGAGGTAATCTGAAGAGATTTCACCCCATGCTTCCTGAAGCACCTCCCACAAGTTGGATTGGCTTATTGGGCACTTCTTATGTACCACAACAGCTCAATAGGGTTGAGATCCGGTGACTGCTGGCTACTTCATTATAGACAGAATACCAGCTGACTGCTTCTTCTATAAATAGTTCTTGCATAGTTTGGAGCTGTGCTTTGGGTCATTGTCCTGTAATAGGAGGAAATTGTCTCCAATTTTAAGCGCTGTCCACAGGGTATGGCATGGCGTTGCAAAATGGAGTGATGGCCTTCCTTCTTCAAGATCCCTTTTACCCTGTACAAATCTCCCACTTAACCACCACCAAACCATCCCCAGGCCATCACATAGCCTCCACCATGCTTGACAGATGGCGTCAAGCACTTCTCCAGCATCTTTTCATTTTTTCTGCATCTCACGAATGTTCTTCTTTGTGATCCGAACACCTCAAACTTAGATTCGTCTGTCAATAAAAAAAAATCCAATCTACGTCTGTCCAGTGTCTGTGTTTTAGCCCATCTTAATCTTTTATTTTTGTTGGCCAGTCTGAGATATGGCTGTTTCTTTGCAACTCTGCCTAGAAGGCCAGAATCCCGGAGTCGCCTCTTCACTGTTGACGTTGAGACTGGTGTTTTGCAGGTACTGTTTAATGAAGCTGCCAGTTGAGGAGTTGTGAGGCTAGACACTCTAATGTACTTGTCCTCTTTCTCAGTTGTGCACCGGGGCCTCCCACTCCTCTTTCTATTCTGGTTAGAGACAGTTTGCCCTGTTCTGTGAAAGGAGTAGTACACAGCGTTGTACGAGATCTTCAGTTTCTTGGCAATTTCTCGCATGGAATAGCCTTCATTTCTCAGAACAAGCATAGACTGACGAGTTTCAGAAGAAAGTGCTTTGTTTCTTGCCATTTTGAGCCTGTAATTGAACCCCTAAATGCTGATGCTCCAGATACTCAACTGGTCTAAAGAAGGCCAGTTTTATTGCTTCTTTAATCAGAACAACAGTTTTCAGCTGTTCTAACATAATTGCAAAAAGGTTTTCTAATGATCAATTAGCCTTTTAAAATTATAAACTTGGATTAGCTAACACAACGTGCCATTGGAACACAGGAGTGATGGTTGCTGATAATGGGTCTCTGTACACCTATTCCATTAAAAATCTGCCGTTTACAGCTACAATAGTCATTTACAACATTAACAATGTCTACACTGTATTTCTGATCAATTTTATGTTAATGGTCAAAAAATGTGCTTTTCTTTAAACTTTTGAACGGTAGTGTATATGTTATTAATGTGCCTGTGTGTGTGCGTGCGTGTGTGGTCAGCCTCTCCTCAGGTCCAGTGTATTCAGTCGTATTCGTCTCAGGAGCCAGATGAGCTGTCCATTGAGATGGCTGACGTGTTGAACATCCTGGAGAGGACAGATGACGGTGAGATCAGACAACATATCTCCTGGGAGATCTTAGTACTAGGAGCTCTAGTGTAGATTAAACAGGCTGCCTGTTAGTTAATATCTCTCCCTTTACTCCCTCTCTTTCTTTACCTACACTCCTCTTCCACTCTTCCCTCTCTCTCCCCCTCTCTCTCTCTCTCTTGCTCCTCTCTATCACCCCTTCAGGCTGGATGATGGGTGAGAGGCTCCATGATGGAGAGAAGGGCTGGTTCCCTTGTCGGGTAGTAGAGGAGATCAAGAACCAGGAAGTGCGGGCCCAGAACCTCAGGGAGTGCCAGAGGATCCACCTGGCCCAGGAAGGGGGCGCTTCCTCAGGGTCCAGGCTGGGCTCCAGAGGTGGCAGACGCACCCCCAAAACCCCCAAAGTCTCAAATTTCTTCGGTACCTGGACTGACCCGTCAGAGGAGGAACAGTGAAGCACATGATATTCCACATTGAAAGTGATTGGTTGGAACCCCCTGTCATCGATTTTTACTGGACCACATGGATCAAATGACAGAGATCATGTGATTTGAGCATGGGATTGCATTGGAAGAAAGTGACATCATGCAATGACATTATTTCCTATTAACTGTTTCCCTTTCTCAAGTGGTTTTGGTGTGCCAGGGTTTAGGGTCCCAGGCTCTATGGTTTAGGGTCCCAGGCCCCAGGGTCCCAGGCCCCAGGGTGTAGGGTCCCAGGCTCCCCTGATGGGTCCTACGATCAGAGCACTTCTTCCATAACTCCAACACACTGCATGTCTTACAGTACTTCCAGTGGAATGATTCAGCACTACCAGTCTAACTAAAACAAGGCTCCAGTGGAACAGGAGCTATGCATGTGATGGGAGAAGATGATAACCACAGAAACAGTTCTCAAAGGGATGGTAACATGTGAATATATCGTAACCTTGCCTCAACTGCATGGGCCAATTTTTTTCTTAATTTTTTTTTTCGCTTCTGTGCTAGAGATTTAATTACCCCAGAACAGCGGCTTGACGATCCACCCTTTTGTAAAGAGCAACTCCTCTATTGAAACCATACAAGAAGCACGTTTTAAAATCCACCCACTAGCACTGAATGGAAATTAACCGTGAATGTTTCATGATTCTGTACAGTAAATAGAACAATCACATGACAGAGTGCTCAGTATTGGGCAGGAAGTAATTGACTGGAGAAGACGAGCCCTACAGAATCACAGGCCTTGCTTAATCAGTGGACGTGTTCTTGGGGTCAGTTCCCTTGCCAATACTGATATGCCACTTACACATGCACACTGAGAAACGAGAGCACACACAAACACACACTTGGGGAAATCCTGCACAACTTCTCCAACTTGAAAAACCCTCCACAGACACCTGGTCCTGAAGCATCTGCACAGAATGTGCCAACACACCGACAGTACTGGAATGGCATGCAAGTGACAAAACATGTGGGTGTATGATGAGTATGTGTACGTGTGCATACTGTATGCCTTGAATGTTCAATATACAATTAAATAATTACTGAAACATTGTGTAATTTAATTATGTAAGAAGTAATTTATTGTTAATAAAATCTAAATCTGAAATTCAAATGGACATGATTTGTTTATTATGTTGATAACTGGTTTGACTGGTATTTAACCCACGTGTTAAGCCCTGATTTAGGTTCATCTCTGAATGAATTCCTGGTAATATGGAGATGTCATTTAAGCTGCATAAAGGTTGGTGAATAAGAACCCTGTCTTGCTGACACAATATTCTTGTTTACAAAACATTAGATTAAACATTAAACCATCTTTTAACATATTATCTGAAAAATTGAGCATTACTATATATACACTACATGAACAAAAAGTATGTGGACACCTGCTTGTCGAACATCTCATTGCAAAATCGTGAGCATTAATATGGAGTTGGTCCCCCCTTTGCTGTTATAACAGCCTCTACTCTTCTGGGAAGGCTTTCTACCAGATGTTTTGAACATTTCTGCGGGGATTTGCTTCGATTCAGCCACAATAGCATTAGTGAGGTCGGGCACTGATGTTGGGCGATTAGGCCTGGCCTGCAGTCGGCGTTCCAATTCATCCCAAAGGTGTTCGACGGGATTGAGGTCAGGGCTCTGTGCAGGCCAGTCAAGTTCCTCCACACCGATCACAAACCATTTCTGTATGGACTTCGCTTTGTGCATGGGGGCATTGTCATGCTAAAACAGGAAAGGGCCTTCCCCAAACTGTTGCCACAAAGTTGGAAGCACAGAATCATCTAGAATGTCATTGTATGCTGTAGCGTTAAGATTCCCCTTCACTGGAACTAAGGGATATAGCCCGAACCATGAAAAACAGCCTCAGACTATTATTCCTCCTCCACCAAACTCTACAGTTGGCACTATGCATTTGGGCAGGAAGTGTTCTCCTGGCATCCGACAAAACCAGATTCGTCTGTCAGACTACCAGATGGTGAAGCATAAGTAATCACTCCAGAGAACACATCCACTGCTCCAGAGTCCAATGGCGGCGAGTTTTACACCACTCCCACCAATGCTTGGCATTGTGCATCATGATCTTAGGCTTGTGTGCGGCTGCTCTGCCATGGAAACCCAGTTCATGAAGCTCCCGACTAACAGTTCTTGTGCTTCCAGAGGTAGTGAATTTTACATCCAAGGATAGACGATTTTTACGTGATATGTACTTTAGCACTTGGTGGTCCCGTTCTGTTAGCTTGTGTGGCCTACCACATTGCGGCTGAGCCGTTATTGCTCCTAGACGTTTCCACTTCACAATAACAGCACTTACTGTTGACCGGGTCAGCTCTAGCACGGCAGAAATTTGACGAACTGACTTGTTGGAAAGGTGACATCCTATGATGGTGTTATGTTGAAAGTCACTGAGCTGTTCAGTACAGGCCACTCTACTGCCAATGTTTGTCTATGGAGATTGCATTACTGTGTGCTCGATTTTACACATCTGTCAGCAACGGGTGTGGCTGACATAGCCGAATCCACTAATTTGAAGGGCTCTCCACATACTGCTGTATATATAGGGTATATAATAGGGTGGCACTGAATTACATTTACGTAAGTATTCCGACCCTTTACTCAGTACTTTGTTAAAGCAGCGATTACAGACTCGACTCATCTTGGGTATGACGCTAAAAGCTTGGCACACCTGTATTTGGGGAGTTTCTCCCATTCTTCTCTGCAGATCCTCTCAAGCTCTGTCAGGTTGGATGGGGAGCATCACTACACAGCTATTTTCAGGTCTCTCCAGAGATGTTCGATTGGGTTCAAGTCTGGGCTCTGGCTGGGCTACTCAAGGACATTCAGAGACTTGTCCTGAAGCCACTCCTGTGTTTTCTTGGCTGTGTGCCAGACGGCACAATTTTAATTTTAATTTTTTACATTTACGGATAGCCAGGGTCCCACTACAACACTCAGACATAATTTAAAATAAAGCATTTGTGTTTAGTGAGTCCACCAGATCAGAGACAGTAGGGATCAGTGTTGCCAATTTAGTGACTTTGCCGCTATATTTAGCGAGTATTCAGACCCCTCTAGTGATACATTTACAAAAAAGCAACTAGTGACAAATCTAGTGACTTTTTCTGGTGTTATTGGAGACTTTTGGAGACTCTGACATGAAAGCACCTATCGTTCTTACTCTTCTCAACGAGCAGCGAGTGCTGCTGTGGGCCCCACCCCGTCCCGAAGCACTCATAGGTGGCCCAGTCCTCGTGCAGCAGTCCCTCCCAGCTGCCGTCAGAGCAGGAGATGTTCACCCCTCCGCGTCCAGACTGCAAATGAATCACGCATGCGGGAAGCCGCCGCTGGCTGAACCCACCCTGGCTTACATAAAAAATATATTTAAAAAAACTGAATTAGGGCCAGACTAGTTACCATAATTTTCTCACATTGCCATTGAAAGTTTTTTCTAATGTCTCTTTTTGACCCATTTAGATTGTGAATTAATGTAGATTGTATACTATTATTATTATTATTTAAAAAAAATATTATAGTTAAAAATGTTCATGTTTTACTGTGACTTGTTGTAGGCTCCTAAGTGGACCATGCACAAATATTTATATAATAACCATCCGATTGACGTAAATTTGAAGTCCGGCGATGACATATTGTGTGGTCTTCCCACTACCACTCGTCTGGAAAGCAATCAAAGCATGCAGTAGGCTACCGATTAATGAAATGATAATGGACTTCACAGGGTGGTGTAAGTGCACGGTGATGAGTTTGATGCTTCTTTAAAATAAATATCGAGAGCTCTTATTCTGGAGACATGATCATCGATGCTTGGCTACCGTTTGACAAATAAAAATAATCTTGCTCTTTTGTCCATAATCCCACCATGTAGGGAAGGCTATTACGTGCCCTCTAGCCAACAGAGCTACAGAACACGTGCCAATACCAGTGGGCACACTTGCTATATTTATCTATGTTTTTGTGAGAAAATTATCAATAGAGTTAAAAATGCGATGGAAACCCATTTCACATGTTTTTTATTCGGTACGTGGGAATTTAACCGCAAACGGCATTTTTATGTTACACGTCATCACGCACAGCCTCTTATCTGCAACAAGTCAATTTGATGTTAACCTCTGTGTGATAATGCACATATTGTTTCTAGACGGATTTTTGAATATACACATGAAAATATGTTGTCAATTGGGTGGAAACCTAGTTAGTGGTGAACAGATTAGTGAGAACTACCCTCCAATAACTGTACGGATTATCACTATATTGCCTACAACAGCTGAAATGTAGAAGGCCGGTTAGCTCAGTTGGTTAGAGCGTCGTGCTAATAACGCGAAGGTCGCGGGTTCGATACCCGTACTGGCCAGTGTCTTTTACCGCCGATTCTAGTTTTACCATAATCAGAGGGCATTTACTGAAGTACCCGTCTCTGCCGCTTGAAAACAATGAGAACAAGGGTAGGCTAACTATGTCTTTATTAACCAATTCATCAAATAATTTTTACAATCTGTCATATCAATATATGATTCAGTGAGTACTAGCTAGATTACACTAAATCTGAATTTGTCCTGCTTGGTGACCTTTACTGGGACATGCTTAAACCACCTGACCAAGTCCTAAAGCAATGGGACTCCATAAATCTTTCTCAGATTATTACCAATCTCACAAGGTGTGACTCAAAACACCCAGAAAAGGCTCTTCGATGTTATCCTCACAAATAATCCTGATAGGTATCAGTCTGGTTTTCTGTAATGACCTTAGTGATCCCTGTTTTACAGCCTGTGTTCATAATGGCTGCTCAGTGAAACAGCCAGTCCTGATTTGTCTTAAGAGGCTTGCTAAAAAACTTTAATGAGCAAGCCTTCCTTCATGACCTGGCCTCTGTAAATTGGTATAGAATCAGCTTGATCCCCTCTGTCGAAGACGCTTGGACTTTCTCTTTTGATATTTTCAGTGATATTGTTAACAAACATGCCCCCATAAAGAAAATGAGAATTAAAAACAGATTTAGCCCCTGGTTTGACTGTGATCTTGCAGGGTTACTCCACCTCAAGAATTGCATTTGGTAAAAAGCTCGGCACACACATACTCACATACTCGCTGACTGGCCCTCGTTCAGGCAAATGAGAAATAAGTGCAGTCTATTCGGAAGGCCAAAGTGAGTTACTTTAAGGAGCAGTTCTCTCTCTGTGGGTCTAACCCCAAGTTAATACTGTTAATACTAACCCCTAGTTAATTACTGTTTACGTGATTAGTTTAATCAGGTAATAATTACACAGAGAATTGATTTGATATAACAGTCTTCACATTAATGATAGATGGTTAGCCAACGTTAAGACACATGCTAGATTACGTAGATGTAATTTATAGATCGGCAGGTAAGGGTGCTCTCGAGCGGCTAGATGTTCTTTACCATTCGGCCATCAGATTTGCCACCAATGCTCCTTATAGGACACATCACTGCACTCTATACTCCTCTGTAAACTGGTCATCTCTGTATACCCATCGCAGGACCCACTTGTTGATGGTTATTTATAAAACCCTCCTAGGCCTCACTCCCCCCTATCTTTTATTTTTTTGTTTTATTGAACCTTTATTTAACTATCTGAGATATATACTACAACCCTCATCCTCCACATACAACACCCGTTCTGCCAGTCACATTCTGTTAAAGGTCCCCAAAGCACACACATCCCTGGGTTGCTCCTCTTTTCAGTTCACTGCAGCTAGTGACTGGGACGAGCTGCAACAAACACTCAAACTGGACAGTTTTATCTCAATCTCTTCATTTAAAGACTCAATCATGGACACTCTTACTGACAGGAACACAAGCGTTTCGCTATAGTCGCTATAACATCTGCTAAACATGTGTATGCGACCAATAAAATGTGACTTGAACTGACCGAAAAATACAAAATCTGAAAATGAGGGCTCGTCCGGGATTTGAACCCGGGACCTCTCGCACCCAAAGCGAGAATCATACCCCTAGACCAACGAGCCGCTTCAGTGTCGCTTACACAACCCACAATTTGAAACATTGGTATCGAATATTTACAAAATGCGTAAAATAATCGAAATACATCCTCGGTATGGCCACACAACACAAAACGTAGCTAGACGATTGTATAGCTGCTAGGGAGAAACAACATAAATGTATCTATTGCCTGGTGGCAAGATATTCAAGAGTTTCTAAACGTTCTGCGATGTATATTTCAATTACATTTGGTGTAACTGCTATTGTAACCTAACCTACCAGGCATAAAAAGACGCCTGCGCGACATTCGTTTATCAGGGTAGACGGGGCGTTCCTGCCTATGGGCCACCCTCGAGACACCGAATGCTAACTAGCTAGCAGACTAGCCAGCAGACTAGTCAGCAAAGTATTTCAGCGTTTTTGTGTGGCTTAATTCATGTAAGAATACACAAACTTTTGTTCCAATTAATTTGTAGGAAAAAGCACACATTTTTGTGCGACTTCATTCATAAGAAAATAAATTTTCGGGGGGCAAACTTGCCTCTTCCATTTTCTAATAATTGCACCAACAGTTGTTGCCTTCTCACCAAGCTGTTTGCCTATTGTCCTGTAGCCCATCCCAGCCTTGTGCAGGTCTACAATTATACCCCAGATGTCCTTACACAACTCTCTGGTCTTGGCCATTGTGGAGAGGTTGGAATCTGTTGGATTGAGTGTGTGGACAGGTGTCTTTTATACAGGTAACGAGTTTAAACAGGTGCAGTTAATACAGGTAATGAGTGGAGAACAGGAGGGCTTCTTAAAGAAAAACTAACAGTCTAATACTAGGGTGGCTGGAGTCTTTGGCAATATTTAGGTCCTTCCTCTGCCTGCCCAGTATAGAGGTCCTGGATTCCTACTCATCACTTATTATTATTACAAATAGAAGATAAACACATCTCACAATGGTGCTATTTTAGTAAAGTTAAATCAAAGCTAAATCTATGTCTCACAAGATCACATAATAATTAGGCTAATTAGTATTTTACATAACAGAACCAAATGTATTACTATAAAGGCTACTGTAGCATAGTGTGCCTATAATATGTTGCATCAAAAACATCTCCTCAGCCATGTCTTACCTGAAGCTGAATTGTCAGCTTTATTTCCTCATGAAACCAAATTGTAACAGCACGTCCAAGCAGGATAAGCTTTGATTGAAACAAAATAGGCTAAAAAGTTTGTTAACACCATCTGCTTTAATATGCCCACAAAACAGTAGTTAAAGTAGATCTAAGTGAAACTGATTGAGATCAAATATTTTCTAACAATATGTGTGGGCACTTAACATAGGAAAATGTTGCGATTGGAGGATGCATGTTATACAATGATATGCAATAGGCTACAGCTGTCTGTACAAACTTTGATTGAGAATTTATGACATAAAAAAATATGTTTGTTCACTCACCTAAAAAAAATAGCACTACATCACTGGGCAATATGGACAGTATATGAATAAAGGTAGATGTTAAAAAGTAAATTAAAATCCAAGACAGTCAAATTATATAGTTTGAGGAGTACTTCTGTCTGTAAGAATGCCCTTTTGTGGGGAAAAAAATCATTTCGATAGGCTGGGCCTAACTGCCCAGTAGGTCAGCCTGGCCCAAGTGGGTTGACCTATGCCCTCCCTGGCCCACCCATGGCTGCGTCCCTGCCCCACCCATGGCTGCGTCCCTGCCCAATCACGTGAAATCCATAGATTAGGGCCTAATGAATTTAATTAAATTGACTGATTTCCTTATATGAACTATAACTCAGTAATATCGTTGAAATTGTTACGTGTTGCGTTAATATTCTTCTTCCGTACAATTAATGAGCCCTGCATTACAGTTTTCAGTTATAAAGCGAAATATTTCAACTTTCTTCACGGCTCGTTGGTCTAGGGGTATGATTCTCGCTTAGGGTGCGAGAGGTCCCGGGTTCAAATCCCGGACGAGCCCACCTTTTATAAATATACTATAGGCTAATCTTTTTCCATGAAAAGCATGCAGATCTTCAACTATAATATCTGCCAATAGCAGAGACCAAAACGATGCAACACAGTCGAACGCTTTTTTTTTTTGTGTAAATGTGTTTTTCTTTTACAAGGTGGATGGCGGATAGGGCTCTCTTCTCACCTAGGAATAACGATTGTTTTACAACCAAGTTTCTACAAAGACAACACATACTAAGAAAAGTAATGACCCCGACGTGATTTGAACACGCAACCTTCTGATCTGGAGTCAGACGCGCTACCGTTGCGCCACGAGGTCTATAATATGCAGTTGTACATCGTCTGTAAAAACAGTTGTTCAATGTCTCAATTTCGCTACATTTATTGTAACGCTCTAGGTAGCTGATGTGATATGGCAAGAGCTAACTGACACTACAACAATGTCACAAAGTTGTTGCAAAACACCCCTTTGCGTGTTAGGCCGCAAGGAAGGAGGAGGAGCAAGAAGCGGCGGATGGAAGAGAGAAGGAAACGGAAGGCATGGGAGTAGGAGAACCAGGAAAAGCGGCGGAAGAAGGCAACCGAGTGGAGGAGCATGAGAGAGAAGAAAGCGAGGGAGGAGTGTTGGGGAAGGAGACGGTGGAAGATCAAGTGGAGTGGGGGGAAAGTGCCCTGGTGGAAGAGATGAGGGGTATGGTGGAGGAGCTGGCGGGGGGGGAGGGTGGTGTCTGTCCACTGCCGCCATCACCAAAGAAGAGAATGAAGAGGAGGGTGCGATTGGCCGACAGTGAGAGGGAGGGGATGGCCAAGAGAGTGATGGGGGTGGGAGAAACCTCTGGGTTGCTGCTGGTTTCCCCAGGCCCTCAACTTCTGTTGGGTGGGGACACACCTAACAAGACTCAGGACTGGGTACAGGAGGAGGTGGGGAGTGTTTTGTTTGGGGACTCAGCCTCCCGATTTTTTTCCAAACCAGCTGCAGCACTGGGGAGGGGAGGAGTGTGGGGGTAGACCCAGGGTGCAGGGCACCCCGGAGCCAAACACTATTCCTGCATCTGGGTTGGTGAGATGGAGGAAGAGGGGGATGTCGGGAGTACAGATGGTGTTCTCACCGGTAGATATGGAGCAGGGGAGCATCGGGTGAGTCTCCTGTTTTTTTTTTTCTGTCTGTGTTTAGAATTTGAGTGTATTACATGTTTTTATTTTATTATTTCATGGGGTCTAATTTTACTTTTGTTAGTTTAAATGTAAGGGGTTTAAGGGATTTTGTTAAGAGGAGGGCGGTTTTTAGTTATTTGGAGGGTGTGGGGTTTGATTTTTGTTTTTTACAGGAGGTTCACCTGAGGGATGGAGGAGATGTTAGTAGGTTTAAGAGGGAGTGGGACAAGGGGGAGTCGGTTTGGGGTATTGGGGGGGTGCACTCATCGGGGGTAGGGATTTTGTGTGGGCACAGGGAGGTAAAAGTGGAGGATTCTTTTGTGGTAATGCAGGGGAGGGTTATAGGGGTGGATGTCACGATAAGGGATTGTAAATTTAGATTAGTGGTGGTGTATGGGCCACAGTGTGTCACAAATAGGAAATTAGTGATAGGGGGGGATTTTAATACAGATTTAGGAATAGGGGGGATAGCAGTGCAGGCGCCATCACCAGGCTAATGGCTTGCCATGGTCTGGTTGATGGTGGTCTGCACACTACTCCGAAAATGGCCGGTCCTACATGGCGTAACTCCAGGGGGGTTGAGCGGAGGCTCGACTATATTTTTGTACCCAGGTCTTTGGGTAAGTTGTCTGGGCGGCTGTTGCCTGTTTTCTTTTCGGATCACGACGGGGTGCTCCTGCAGGTGGGGTCGCCAGTCTGTCTCTTTGGTAAGGGGTACTGGAAGTTAGATCGGGATGTGCTGGAGGAGCAGGCTTTTGTTGACGGGTTTTATGGTTTCTTTTGGAGGCTTGAAGGCCTCCGGTCCATGTGCGAGGGGGTGTTAGAGTGGTGGGAATTAGTTAAGGCGAGGATTAGGGCTTTTATAATAGGGTATTGCAAGAGGAAAAAAAGGGAGGAGAGGAGGGAGGTGGATCGTATCCAAAGGTTAATTGAACTCGAGTACGAGGCAGGCAACCTCGGCGGGTCGTTTGACTGGGAGAGATCCGCAACCCTAAAGGCGCAGCTCAGGGAGTTGCAGGAGTGGAAGGCTCGAGCTTTCCTGGAGCGTGCGCATAGTGGCTTTCTAGAACACAATGAGACTTGTTCTGCTATGTTCTTTAAGTCGGTTAGGGCCAGACAGAGTAGGAAGGTAATGCATGGCGTTAGGGAAGAAAATGGTAGTATAGTTAGAAAACCAGAGGAAATGGTCAGGGTGACAACTGATCATTTCCAAGGTTTATTTAAGGAAAGGGAAATAGATGTAGAGCAGGGAAATGTGTTTTTAGAACACTTGTCCAGGCGGTTGCCGGAGGACATTAGAGAAGTGATGGAGGCCCAGATCTCACTAGAAGAGGTTGAGAGCGCTCTTAGGAGGATGGGAAAAGGGAAGGTGCCTGGGATGGATGGGCTGCCGGCTGAGTTTTATCTCAAGTTTTGGGGTATACTTGGACCAGTGGTCCTCGAAGTCTTGAAGGCCATCCTTGAGACGGGGGTCCCGGGGGGGATCAATGGCTGTTGGTGTGCTGTCACTTTTATATAAGAAGGGGGAAGTAACAGACCTTGGCAACTGGCGGCCGTTGACCATGCTGTGTGTAGATTACAAGCTACTTGCAAAGGTTTTAGCAGACCGGTTGCGCACAGCCCTTCCCTACGTCGTCCATGAGGATCAGACGTGCGGGGTAGAGGGCTGCTCTATTAGATGGAACCTACAGTTAATCAGGGACTCCATCGCTTGGGTTGAAGATAGAGGACTGCCTTTAATGATAGCAGCGCTAGATCAGGCGAAAGCCTTTGATCGCGTGAATAGATCCTTTTTATTCAGAGTGTTAGGTCGAGTAGGATTTGGGGAGAAGTTCATAGGATGGATTCGTACATTATATGTCGGAGCGGGGTGCCGAGTTAGTGTAAATAGTCACTTGGGTGACGTTTTTGACCTCTCGTCTGGGGTCAGGCAGGGGTGCCCACTCTCGGCTCTCCTCTTCGTTCTGTACATGGAGCCTCTGGGGGCTGCCATTAGGACAGACACAGGGGTGGAAGGCTTGTTGATCCCTGGAAGTGGTGGGCTGCGTGTTAAGATGGCGCAGTACGCCGACGACACTTCCTTGCTGCTGTGCAAGGACTCGTGCCTGACAAGGTCCCTTGCCATCTTTGGGGATTTCACCCGAGCGTCGGGAGCGGTTCTGAACCATGCAAAGTCTTCCGTCAAGTTTTTCGGAAGATGGCGCGGTAGAACGGATGTGCCCGGGGGGTTATCTCTCTGTGAGGGGGCCCTGAGGATTCTCGGGGTCCATTTTGAGACCTCCGGCTCAGCGACGCTAAACTGGAACATGCGTATCGCAGTGGTACAGAAGAAGCTAGCAATGTGGAAGGCTAGGTATTTGTCTTTTATGGGCAAAGTCCTGGTCCTAAAGGTGGATGTGTTGCCGTCTCTTTTGTATTTGGCGTACATCTACCCATTGCCGGCTTGTCTGAGGAGGCCTCTAGTGAGGCTTGTGTTTCAGTTCATGTGGAGTGGCAGGTGCGAGTGGGTCGCCAGGGCACGCATGCTCTGTCCCATCGGGGAGGGAGGTAGGGGGGTACCACATTTCCCCCTCAAGCTGGATGCAATTTTTGTTTCTTTCTTGTTAACGGAGCTTGCTCATCCAGTGATACACCCGTCCGGTTATCTCCTGCGGGTGTTCTTCTCGTATCAGGCGAGAAGCGTAATGGTGTGGTCTAACACGGGTCCTCGGGCGGAACAGCTGCCGTGGCACTTTGGTCATGCGGCCAAGTGGCTGCGTGTACACCCTGAGGTTGAAGTTGCCCGAGTAGGTTTAGATCACAGGCACCTGTACGAGGAGGTCAGAAAGGCTGGGAGTCCGGCGCCTGTAGTGGGCATCTCGGAAGTGGTCTGGGAGGGAGTGCAGGCGCGGGGTCTGGACAACAGGCTCAAGGACCTGAATTGGTTGAGCCTCCATAAGTGCTTGCCGGTACGTTCCATCATGTACCGGTATAGTTTGGTGCACTCCCCCACCTGTCCAAGATCCTCTTGTGGCAGGGAGGAGACTGTGCGCCATGTCTTTTGGGACTGTGCCTTTGCCGGAGTAGTATGGGCTAGGGCACGGGTGTTGTTAGGTTTGGTAAGGGGGATTTTGTATTGACGTGGGCCAGGTTAGAGAGAGGTGTAGGGAGAGCGAGAGGGACGGATAGGGACAGGTTTCTGCTCTGGCTTCTCATGAGTCTCTTTAAACGGGGGCTGTGGGAAGCCAGGCAGAACATGGTGAAGACAGGGAGAGATTGGGGGTGGAAGGGATAGTGAGGAGGGTGGAAGGAGATTTGAGGGGGAGGATGAAGAGGGAGGAGAGGAAGTGGGGGCAGCATGTTGCTCGGGAGAGGTGGAAGGGGGGTTTAGGGCTGGGTGTCATTTAGATTTGTAAGGGGATAGATTAGGGACGGGGAGATAGGGAAAGGTAGGTTTCTTTACATACAGCCGAGAAGAACTACTGAATATAAGATCAGCGTCAACTCACCATCAGTACGACCAAGAATATGTTTTTTGCGACGCGGATCCTGTGTTCTGCCTTACAACCAGTGTAACCGAGTGGATCACATGCAGCGACCAAAAAAAAAAACGACTCAGAAAAAGAGGGAAACGAAGCGGTCTTCTGGTCAGACTCCGGAGACGGGCACATCGTGCACCACTCCCTAGCATTCTTCTTGCCAATGTCCAGTCTCTTGACAACAAGGTTGATGAAATCCGAGCAAGGGTAGCATTCCAGAGGGACATCAGAGACTGTAACGTTCTTTGCTTCACGGAAACATGGCTCACTGGAGAGACGCAATCCGAAGCGGTGCAGCCAGCGGGTTTCTCCACGCATCGCGCCGACAGAAACAAACATCTTTCTGGTAAGAAGACGGGCGGGGGCGTATGTCTTATGGCCAACGTGACATGGTGTGATGAAAGAAACATACAGGAACTCAAATCCTTCTGTTCACCTGATTTAGAATTCCTCACAATCAAATGTAGACCGCATTATCTACCAAGAGAATTCTCTTCGATTATAATCACAGCCGTATATATCCCCCCCAAGCAGACACATCGATGGCTCTGAACGAACTTTATTTAACTCTCTGCAAACTGGAAACGATTTATCCGGAGGCTGCATTCATTGTAGCTGGGGATTTTAACAAGGCTAATCTGAAAACAAGACTCCCTAAATTTTATCAGCATATCGATTGCGCAACCAGGGGTGGAAAGACCCTGGATCATTGTTACTCTAACTTCCGCGACGCATATAAGGCCCTGCCCTGCCCCCTTTCGGAAAAGCTGACCACGACTCCATTTTGTTGATCCCTGCCTACAGACAGAAACTAAAACAAGAAGCTCCCACGCTGAGGTCTGTCCAACGCTGGTCCGACCAAGCTGACTCCACACTCCAAGACTGCTTCCATCACGTGGACTGGGAGATGTTTCGTATTGCGTCAGACAACAACATTGACGAATACGCTGATACGGTGTGCGAGTTCATTAGAACGTGCGTTGAAGATGTCGTTCCCATAGCAACGATTAAAACATTCCCTAACCAGAAACCGTGGATTGATGGCAGCATTCGTGTGAAACTGAAGGCACGAACCACTGCTTTTAATCAGGGCAAGGTGTCTGGTAACATGACTGAATACAAACAGTGCAGCTATTCCCTCCGCAAGGCTATCAAACAAGCTAAGCGCCAGTACAGAGACAAAGTAGAATCTCAATTCAACGGCTCAGACACAAGAGGTATGTGGCAGGGTCTACAGTCAATCACGGACTACAGGAAGAAACCCAGCCCAGTCACGGACCAGGATGTCTTGCTCCCAGGCAGACTAAATAACTTTTTTGCCCGCTTTGAGGACAATACAGTGCCACTGACACGGCCTGCAACGGAAACATGCGGTCTCTCCTTCACTGCAGCCGAAGTGAGTAAGACATTTAAACGTGTTAACCCTCGCAAGGCTGCAGGCCCAGACGGCATCCCCAGCCGCGCCCTCAGAGCATGCGCAGACCAGCTGGCCGGTGTGTTTACGGACATATTCAATCAATCCCTATACCAGTCTGCTGTTCCCACATGCTTCAAGAGGGCCACCATTGTTCCTGTTCCCAAGAAAGCTAAGGTAACTGAGCTAAACGACTACCGCCCGTAGCACTCACATCCGTCATCATGAAGTGCTTTGAGAGACTAGTCAAGGACCATATCACCTCCACCCTACCTGACACCCTTGACCCACTCCAATTTGCTTACCGCAAATAGGTCCACAGACGATGCAATCTCAACCACACTGCACACTGCCCTAACCCATCTGGACAAGAGGAATACCTATGTGAGAATGCTGTTCATCGACTACAGCTCGGCATTCAACACCATAGTACCCTCCAAGCTCGTCATCAAGCTCGAGACCCTGGGTCTCGACCCCGCCCTGTGCAACTGGGTACTGGACTTCCTGAAGGGCCGCCCCCAGGTGGTGAGGGTAGGCAACAACATCTCCTCCCCGCTGATCCTCAACACTGGGGCCCCACAAGGGTGCGTTCTGAGCCCTCTCCTGTACTCCCTGTTCACCCACGACTGCGTGGCCATGCACGCCTCCAACTCAATCATCAAGTTTGCGGACGACACAACAGTGGTAGGTTGATCACCAACAACGACGAGACGGCCTACAGGGAGGAGGTGAGGGCCCTCGGAGTGTGGTGTCAGGAAAATAACCTCACACTCAACGTCAACAAAACTAAGGAGATGATTGTGGACTTCAGGAAACAGCAGAGGGAACACCCCCCCATCCACATCGATGGAACAGTAGTGGAGAGGGTAGCAAGTTTTAAGTTCCTCGGCATACACATCACAGACAAACTGAATTGGTCCACTCACACAGACAGCATCGTGAGGAAGGCGCAGCAGCGCCTCTTCAACCTCAGGAGGCTGAAGAAATTCGGCTTGTCACCAAAAGCACTCACAAACTTCTACAGATGCACAATCGAGAGCATCCTGGCGGGCTGTATCACCGCCTGGTATGGCAACTGCACCGCCCTCAACCGCAAGGCTCTCCAGAGGGTAGTGAGGTCTGCACAACGCATCACCGGGGGCAAACTACCTGCCCTCCAGGACACCTACACCACCCGATGCTACAGGAAGGCCATAAAGATCATCAAGGACATCAACCACCCGAGCCACTGCCTGTTCACCCCGCTGCCATCCAGAAGGCGAGGTCAGTACAGGTGCATCAAAGCTGGGACCGAGAGACTGAAAAACAGCTTCTATCTCAAGGCCATCAGACTGTTAAACAGCCACCACTAACATTGAGTGGCTACTGCCAACACACTGTCAATGACACTGACTCTACTCCAGCCACTTTAATCATGGGAATTGATGGGAAATGATGTAAATATATCACTAGCCACTTTAAACAATGCTACCTTATATAATGTTACTTACCCTACATTGTTCATCTCATATGCATACGTTGATACTGTACTCTATATCATCGACTGCATCCTTATGTAATACATGTATCACTTGCCACTTTAACTATGCCACTTGGTTTACATACTTATCTCATATGTATATACTGTACTCAATATCATCTACTGTATCTTGCCTATGCTGCTCTGTACCATCACTCATTCATATATCCTTATGTGCATATTCTTTATCCCCTTACACTGTGTATGACAGTAGTTTTTTTTTTTAATTGTTAGTTAGATTACTTGCTCGTTATTACTGCATTGTCGGAACTAGAAGCACAAGCATTTCGCTACACTCGCATTAACATCTGCTAACCATGTGTATGTGACAAATAAAATTTGATTTGATTTGATTTGATTTGAGGTAGTTTGTAGGGTGACGGGGAGGGAAGATGCTCCCCTGAGGTTTTGTTTGGGGTTTTTGTTTAGTTAGGTTAAAATACCATTTTTGGAGCATGTATGAAAATTATGAGTTGTAAAGAATGAATGGTATTGAAGGTAATAAATTATTTTTTATAAAAAGAAAAAAATAGACTGTATAGGTTTTCACGTTCCGTTTATTGTTTTTGTATTGTTCGTGTTTTTCGTCTATTAAAGATGTATCTAACCACGCTGCATTTTGGTCCGACTCTCCTTCAATGGAAGAAAGCCGTAACAATATTGTTTAGTAGAGTATGGCTGAGAGTATGGCTTGAGCGCGGCTGAGGTGCACCCGTGACCGGCTCGGATACTGGATTGCACAGCGGAGAAGGTACGTTGAGATTCAAAATGGTCAGTGATCTGTTTATTAACTTGGCCTTCGAAGACTTTAGAGAGGCAGGGCAGGATAGATATAGGTCTATAGCAGGTTGGGTCTAGAGTGTCACCCCCTTTGAAGAGGGGAATGACCGTGGCAGCTTTCCAATCTTTAGGGATCTAGGACTATACGAAAGAGAGGTTGAACAGGCTGGTAATAGGGGTTTCAACAATGGCGGTGGATAGTTTTAGAAAGAGAGGGTCCAGATTGTCTAGCCCAGCTGATTTGTACGGGTCCATGTTTTGCAGTTACTTGATGTGGAATAGAGTTCCATGTAGTCATGGCTCTATGTAGTACTGTGTGCCTCCCATAGTCCAATGTGTGCCTCCCATAAATGAATTTGCGATTTCCAACTTGTTGTGTAATGTTTATGGACGATGAGCACCGATTTGTTTTAGCTATCATTTTTCTTCATTACTTCTCTTCATATGACCCGTATTAAAAAGGATTTGCCAGTAGATTGTTGACTTGATTCATGACTTCTAACTAAGATTTTGAAAGTATGATGTTGACATGATTGGTCCTATCAAAGCTATGTGATTTGACATTTTATGGCCAATGACCTTGAGCCTTCTTGGATGGGCACTTCCAATGAAACTCTATGGCAGCACTGAAGGGGCTTGAATTTTTGAGCTCTACCCTTTGATTTGGCGGTGACATACTGTCCCCATGAGTGACAGAGCACTGAGCCTATCACGTTTTAGGGAAGACCCAGGTGCAGACAGTGTCGAAGTAACAAAAGTTAATTACTAGGACAGAGGGCAGGCAACACCACAGGTCAAGGGTAGGCAGAGGTCAGTAATCAAGTGTGGTGGGGCAAGGTACAGGACAGCAGGCAGGCAGGGTCAGGGCAGGCAGAATGGTCAAAACCAGGAACTACAGAAAAGACAGGCGCAAGGGGAAAATCAGAAGTTTTAGAACACCTACTCATTCAAGGGTTTTTCTTTATTATTGCTATTTTCTACATTGTAGAATAATAGTGAAGACATCAAAACTATGAAATAACACATATTGTCACCCCCATGATCTGTTTCACCTGTCTTTGTGATTGTTTCCACCCCTATCCAGTTGTAGCCCATCTTCCCCATCATCCCCTGTGTATTTATACCTGACTTGCCTAGTTAAATAAAGGTTAAATAAATTCATTATGTACTAATCTATGAATTTCACATGACTGGGAAAACAGATATGTATCTGTTGGTCACAGACACCTTAAGAAAAAGGTAGGGGTGTGGATCAGAAAACCAGTCAGTATCTTGTGTGACCACCATTTGCCTCATGCAACGTGACACATCTCCTTCGCATAGAGCTGATCAGGCTGTTGATTGCGGCCTGTGGAATGTTGTCCCACTCCTCTTCAATGGCTGTGTGAAGTTGCCGGATATTGCCGGGAACTGTAACACGCTGTTGTACATGTCGATCCAGAGCATCCCAACCATGCCTAATGGGTGATATGTCTGGTGAGTATGCAGACCATGGAAGAACTGGGCCATTTTCAGCATCCAGGAATTGGGTACAGATCCTTGCAACATGGGGCCGTGCATTATCATGCTGAAACATGATGAGGTGATGGCACCGGATGAATGGCACAACAATGAGCCTCAGGATCTCATCACGGTATCTCTGTGCATTCAAACTGCCATTGATAAAATGCAATTGCCTTTAGTTGTCTGTAGCTTATGCCTGCCCATTCCATAACCCCACCGCCACCATGGGGCACTCTGTTCACAACGTTGACATCAGCAAACCACTCGCCAACACAAGGCCATACACATGGTCTGCAGTTGTGAGGCTGGTTGAACATACTGCCAATTTCTCAAAAATTATGTTGGAAGTGGCTTATGATAGAGAAATTAACATTCAATTCTCTGGTAACAGCTTTGGTGGACATTCCTGTAGTCAGCATGCCAATTGCACGCTCCCTCAAAATGTGATACATCTGTGGCATTGTGTTATGTGACAAAACTGCACATTTTAGAGTGGCCTTTAATTGTCCCAAGCACAAGGTGTACCTGTGTAATGATCATGCTGTTTATTCAGCTTCTTGATATACCACATCTGTCAGGTGGATGGATTATCTTGGCAAAGGATGTAACAGGGATGTAAACAAATTTGTGTATACATTTTGAGAGAAATAAGCTTTTGTGCATATGGAACATTTCTGGGATATTTTATTTCAGCTCATGGGTCCAACAATTGACATGTTGTGTTTCAATTTCTGTTCAGTGTAGATTCAGATGAGCTGACGTTTGGGGGGCCGGAACATAATTACAAATAATTTATATAATGCAAATTGACCGCAAGAAGCCCAATCATTTCAAACCTTGCTTACAATTGTGTCTCTCTATTATGCTTGGGGATACTTGGGGACACATTTCTTAAATTAAATTCACTGGAGCTGATTTCCTGGAGTTTTTACAGTCTTATGTCCAACAATGAAAATTATTACAGTTATTTTTGCTCAGAAAACTTGTGGGGGGGGCATATAAAACCCCCCGCGGGCCACCAGTTGGGAAACCTGGAGTAATGCATTGACCAATGTTGAGAGTGAGAGAGCATAAATGCTCATCTCTGCTCACTAATCCAGACGCTAGGCCAATTGTGCGATTGCGCTGCAGCATAACTGCGCCACCCAGGAGGCTGCTGATACTGTTTTATTTCTGTCAAGCAACATGCATTCTAGAAACAAGAAGGGTGCAACTGCTCACTGGGCATTCCTGAATGTGGGCATTCCTGCATCTGCAGCAACCCCTCCTTATACTTCTTTGAAAAAATATTCATTTATTTAACCAGGCAGCGGTTTGTAACAACGTTTTATTAACAATTTTTTACCCCTTTTCCCCCTAAATGTGGAGTATGAATTTTGTTTTACATAACACATTTTTGCTATCGTTCTTTTTTTTACATTCATTATTAGACAGTGGCAACGTTGATGATTATGAACATGGTCTTTTGCTAGCTAATGCCTGCAATGCAGTGAAGAAAACGATGACAACAATAATGTCTAATGTAAATGGCCCCTCTAAGAGTACAACTGGCCCCAGCTTGGCCCCCCCAGTTGAAATGGTCTAGAACCACCACTGCAGGTAGGCCAGTTGAGAACAAGTTCTCATTTACAACTGCGACCTGACCAAGATAAAGAGTTACAGATAAACAAATGTACAGTCAATAACACAATAGAAAAATCTATGTACAGTCTGTGCAAATGTAGAAGATTAGGTAGGTAAGGCAATAAATAGGCCATAGAGGTGAAATAATTTCAATTTAGCATTAAATACTGGAGTGATAGATGTGCAGATGATGATGTGCAAGTAGAGATACTGGGGTGCAAAGAACAAAAAAATAAGTAACAATATGGGGATGAAGTAGCTGGGTGTGCTATTTACAGATTGGCTGTGTACAGGTACAGTGATTGGCAGAGGTGTGGACTTGAGTCACATGACTTGGACTCGAGTCAGACTCGAGTCACAAATATGATGACTTGCAACTTGACTTTGACTTTTACCCCAATGACTCTTGACTTGACTTAGATGAGAAAAAAAAATCCAGAAAATCACATTGTAGGATTTTTAATGAATTTATTTGCAAATTATGGTGGAAAATAAGTATTTGGTCACCTACAAACAAACAAGATTTCTGGCTCTCACAGACCTGTAGCTTCTTCTTTAAGAGGCTCCTCTGTCCTCCACTCTTTACCTGTATTAATGGCACCTGTTTGAACTTGTTATCAGTATAAAAGACACCTGTCCACAACCTCAAACAGTCACACTCCAAACTCCACTATGGCCTAGTTCGCTAGGCCATTACTATTTTAGCCGGTCCTCGCTATTAATGTGGCTAACGTTACTGTTTTGTTTGTCAATCCAGCCCACACTTGTTTGACTGACACTATATCTCCGCCATTTCAGTAATGGGAGTCGTGTTATGAGCACATAACATGTAAACATAATGGCAACTACGAATTAATGTCCAGATCAATTCCAATGCTTCTGTGAAGTTAGTAAGAATTCATCTAGTAATATACGAGCGTTGGTGGTATAGTGGTGAGCGTTGGTGGTATAGTGGTGAGCATAGCTGCCTTCCAAGCAGTTGACCCGGGTTCGATTCCCGGCCAACGCAGATAGTTTTTTTCTCCGTAGTTCCTTTTTTGATGGAAGCTACATTTTAGTACCTGCGTCACCGGTATAATAATTAGGTTCGATAGAAAGGATGTCCAAGTAAACATACCAAGAATATCTCTCAAATACTAGCTAAAATCAAAACAATTATCCATCAACACCTTGACTGCTCGTGTTGCACCTTTTATGCTCTTATTTTATTTGTTTGGGCTCGCCTGTGGTTGGTTTCAGACGCTGTAATATAGCTCAATTTATGTCTTTATGCTGATGTTCGATTGTGCTCCGCCTCCTCGAAACTGTCCAGGGTGAGAGGAGCTCTGTGTCACGAGCTGACAGACACAGCTGACCACCCTGAGTGCTAGGCACACGCTCCCATCGCATCAAGTCCAAAAGTATCCTACGCACCATGGCATCGGACGAATTGGCGAGGAAACTGCAGCCCAGGATGGCCGCAGAGCAGGCTCCCCAATTCAACCGGTGTGCACCAGAGGAGACCCCGGTGAAACCGAGCGACTCTGTCCCTGAGCCGCAGGAAAAAGCGGTGGTGGTCATTGTCAATGATGCCACATCGGAACTGACGGCGAAACTCACCCGGAGACTGGACATCAACGATGGGAACGCGGCGCGCAAGCAAGCCAAGGTATTCAACCCCTACACGGAATTCAAAGAATTCTCCCGCAAACAGATCAAAGAGATGGAGAACATTTTCAAACGGTAGGCTAATCATTTATTTTTATTTGAATTATCATTCTTGTGGCAATGGTTATAGCCTATGTTGTGACTTGACTTGATAAAGAGGTGTCCTTAGTTTTGTCTGCAGGGGAGACCAGGGAACAAAGTAACAGCGGATCAGTTGTACTGAAACAGTTTAATAACTCAAATTAGAGACTATTTAGAAAGATGTTATGAAATATGTTAGTGCTTAGTGTGTATGTATGCCTAATGCGTTTAGTTCAAATCAATCAATGATGTATTGTCTTTTTATATATACTCGCTGCCTCTCTTTTTTTGGTAATAGACCTGTGGAACCATTCTCCATGTATTTAAACGTGTTACTGTTATCAGTAAGATGGGGTCTTCTGATTGGTATAGTTGATGCCAATAATTGTTAATGTATTTTATGGAGGGTGTTTTTATGTAACACAGTACTTAAAATCGTACATAATATTTATACACATTCACATAATTTTATAAAATGTCACTTCTTTATATCAAGTTTAGCAGTACAATTTAAGATAATACATTAGAATAAATAAAAAAGTCAAATTCAGACTTTTGAATGCTAAAAAGATCTTTATATAAATATATTCATTTTGGCTACTCCTTTTTGGTCAAAAAAGATCAAATGGAAATATTTATTTTACATTTTTGTGTTTCAAATTATCCTTTTTTAATTGCCCATAATTTTTACCATTGAAGACGGTGTTACATTTAAATTTGCAGCCTGTAATGTTTCATCCTGGATACGGTGTCAATTGTAATGTTTTACTTTCGGTTGAATTGTAAAACTTGTATGTCTTAGAAATGTAGTTAATCTATCTATGCTGTTTGTATGAAATATTCTGAATCTAACATGAATAGCCTTTTCATAATAAGAAACGGCTGAAAAGTGTTACTTTGTTTCCTTGGACTCCACTATGCATGTTGCAGGCTAGTCACATCCAGGCAAGGTATTGAGTGAGCATGAGGGATTCATGTCCGAGACAACTTACTGAACACAGAATTGACAAGGTGAACTGAGATTGCTGAGTGACCTCTGTCTACTGCTTGTGGAGTGAAATTGTTGTGGAACTTCAGACTGAATGGTCTTCATCTAGCCTTCAACACTTTCCATTTCTGCCATGAATAGATATGAATAATATATAGCCCTATGTTACTTACATGACAATAATTCATCTCTAGGTTGCTAGCCGAGTGTTATTATTGTATAGGGCGAATCCCCACTTTTTTCTCTACCTCTCATTTAATCCGCTCATAGACTATGTACTGTAATAACCTGCTGTGTGTGTGTGCGTTTGTGCGTGTGTGTCTAGAGCCTGCTTTGTCACTCCAGTCTCTGCAGCACCAACCCTTTTGGAAATGTGTGGACCCAGTGGGGGGAAATGGGGCTATACTAGGCTTTACTGACATCCTCTGTACCAGGCCAAAATAATCTTTTCTCCTGGGCCAATGGAACTGTACAGTCATTGTGCAACAGTCTTTTTTCACTGGAGGGACAAGGGCCACTCTTCTCAAACACTGGGTCCCCAGTGACACCCCCTCTCCTGTGTGATAATGGCTTCTGTGTGTGTGTGTGTGTGTGTGTGTGTGTGTGTGTGTGTGTGTGTGAGTGAGGGGGGGACCGCTGACGAGAGTAGACTTTACTGTATACAGTGTTTCTCTGGTGAGGGAGAGAGAGGGGAGATTGAGACTGGGCAGCATTTGCTTGTGAGACTAGTAGTGTCCATGTACTGTATTTGCTCAGAGCTATAGGGGAGTCAGTGTTAGGGGAGTCTCTCAGAGTGAGGGAGACTTCAGAGCTATAGGGAGATTCAGAGAGACTGGGCTATAGGGAGCATTTGCTTGTAGGGGAGGACTCAGAGCTATAGGGAGTCTGTCAGAGCATAGGGAGTCTACTCAGAGTAGAGCTATAGGGGAGTCTACTTCAGAGCTATAGGGGAGTCTACTTCAGAGCTATAGGGAGGCTACTTCAGAGCTATAGGGGAGTCTACTTCAGAGCTATAGGGGAGTCTACTTCAGAGCTATAGGGGAGTCTACTTCAGAGCTATAGGGGAGTCTACTTCAGAGCTATAGGGAGTCTACTTCAGAGCTATAGGGAGGCTACTTCAGAGCTATAGGGGAGTCTACTTCAGAGCTATAGGGGAGTCTACTTCAGAGCTATAGGGAGTCTACTTCAGAGCTATAGGGAGTCTCAGAGCTATAGGGGAGGCTACTTCAGAGCTATAGGGGAGTCTACTTCAGAGCTATAGGGAGGCAGAGCTATAGGGAGTCTACTTCAGAGCTATAGGGAGTCTACTTCAGAGCTATAGGGGAGTCTACTTCAGAGCTATAGGGGAGTCTACTTCAGAGCTATAGGGGAGTCTACTTCAGAGCTATAGGGGAGGCTACTTCAGAGCTATAGGGGAGGCTACTTCAGAGAGTCATTGAACTTGAGGACATGTAATACTTTTGTTCCAGTTCATCTGTGGCTTTGTAGCTACAGGTGCGTGTGAAAACAGTGTAGAGATGAATATTGATTGGTGGATTGATGCAGTATCACTGCAGTTTTTCCAGGACTATTTATTTAAACTTGAGTTTTGCATTTGAGTTTGGCCTCCACACAGTTGGAATGGAAGACTCAGTAAGTAGAGGGGGATATGGTTCAAAGAGGAAGGGGGCTTGGTATCAACCTATTTCTTTAGGAGGACGTTGGGTTGATGGAGGGAATTTACTTGAACATGCCTTGCAGTGACAAACATGCGCTTAGATGCACTCATGAAGAAACATTTTGTAATCATGCCTCTCTCTCTCTCTCTCTCTCTCACCCACACACACTGCCCCAGATTCTCTATTCTGTTGGGTGTTGGTTGAATGTGTCCTCTATCTCCATTGCTTTCCCCTCTCCTTCCTCTCTTCTCTCTGACTCTCAAGCTGTTCTGCCTGGGGCAGGTTTTATCCATCTCTCCTATAGCCAACACTGGGGCACTTCCTAGACATATGTCCGTGATTGACATGTGTTGCAGCATTACCCACCCATGATAAACACATGTTTCAGCATTACCCATTCAGGATAGACACGTTGCAGCATTACCCACCCATGATAAACACATGTTTCAGCATTACCCACCCATGATAAACATGTGTTGCAGCATTACCCATCCAGGATAGACATGTGTTGCAGCATTACCCACCCAGGATAGACATTGCAGCATTACCCACCCATGATAAACACATGTTTCAGCATTACCCATCCAGGATAGACATGTGTTGCAGCATTACCCACCCAGGATAGACATGTGTTTCAGCATTACCCACCCATGATAAACACATGTTACAGCATTACCCACCCAGGATAGACATGTGTTTCAGCATTACCCACCCATGATAAACACATGTTTCAGCATTACCCATTCAGGATAGACACGTTGCAGCATTACCCACCCATGATAAACACATGTTTCAGCATTACCCACCCAGGGTAGACACGTGTTGCAGCATTACCCACCCATGATAAACACATGTTTCAGCATTACCCACCCAGGATAGACATGTGTTGCAGCATTACCCACCCAGGATAGACACGTTGCAGCATTACCCATTCAGGATAGACACGTGTTGCAGCATTACCCACCCAGGATAGACACGTGTTGCAGCATTACCCACCCAGGATAGACACGTGTTGCAGCATTACCCACCCAGGATAGACACGTGTTGCAGCATTACCCACCCAGGATAGACACGTTGCAGCATTACCCATTCAGGATAGACACGTTGCAGCATTACCCATTCAGGATAGACACGTGTTGCAGCATTACCCACCCAGGATAGACACGTGTTGCAGCATTACCCACCCAGGATAGACACGTGTTGCAGCATTACCCACCCAGGATAGACACGTGTTGCAGCATTACCCACCCAGGATAGACACGTGTTGCAGCATTACCCACCCAGGATAGACACGTGTTGCAGCATTACCCACCCAGGATAGACATGCAGCATTACCCATTCAGGATAGACACGTTGCAGCATTACCCATTCAGGATAGACACGTGTTGCAGCATTACCCACCCAGGATAGACACGTGTTGCAGCATTACCCACCCAGGATAGACACGTGTTGCAGCATTACCCACCCAGGATAGACACGTGTTGCAGCATTACCCACCCGTGTCGTAAGTGTCATAAGTATAGACTGTCATGCTTTAGAGTTTGGTTTCAGTGCAAAGCTCAGACCTTGATGATTAATTAGACCACAATGAGTTGAAGTGCTGCAAACCTCCATTTCCTTAGGATATCCTATCGTCTCTCTGTAGGCTTTTCATTGGCTGAAGTGGAGAGGTCAGATGTGCTGTCTTTGCCTGACTCATTATTTTCTGAGTGGACACTGCTTCCTTTATCTACCCAATCCGTCTTTCATCTCCCCCTGCTGTCCTTAGCTTTACATGCAGGGTACTTGACCTTCTGACCTAGCCACTGGTGGGTAACCTAGATATGGGTGAGACACATGCTCAGCGGGGGCACACTGATTAGACAATGGCCAGTCTCTCTGTGTCCTAAAGTTTGCTTGAATGCAGTCCTGGTGGCAGAGCCTAGTTGGGATGAGGGCCAGGGAGGGGGCACTTTGGAATGTTCTAAGCGGGGGTAGGCTAGATTGATGGCAGGGCCGGGCCATTCCATCCTAAATTATGCCTCTTCTCTCACCCCTTTATACTCTGCCTCACCCCATCATCTTTTGGTCTACCCTCCTCACACTCTCTCTCTTCCCTGATGCTGCACATGCCCTCCTCACCCTCTCTCTTCCCTGACGCTGCACATGCCCTCCTCACCCTCTCTCTTCCCTGATGCTGCACATGCCCTCCTCACCCTCTCTCTCTTCCCTGATGCTGCACATGCCCTCCTCACACTCTCTCTCTTCCCTGATGCTGCACATGCCCTCCTCACACTCTCTCTCTTCCCTGATGCTGCACATGCCCTCCTCACACTCTCTCTCTTCCCTGATGCTGCACATGCCCTCCTCACACTCTCTCTCTCTTCCCTGATGCTGCACATGCCCTCCACACTCTCTCTCTCTTCCCTGATGCTGCACATGCCCTCCCACACTCTCTCTCTCTTCCCTGATGCTGCACATGCCCTCCTCACACTCTCTCTCTCTTCCCTGATGCTGCACATGCCCTCCTCACTCTCTCTCTCTCTTCCCTGATGCTGCACATGCCCTCCTCCCACATGCCCTCCTCACACTCTCTCTCTTCCCTGATGCTGCACATGCCCTTCCTGATGCTGCACATGCCCTCCTCTCTCTCTTCTTCCCTGATGCTGCACATGCCCTCCTCACACTCTCTCTCTCTTCCCTGATGCTGCACATGCCCTCCTCACACTCTCTCTCTTCCCTGATGCTGCACATGCCCTCCTCACACTCTCTCTCTTCCCTGATGCTGCACATGCCCTCCTCACACTCTCTCTCTCTTCCCTGATGCTGCACATGCCCTCCTCACACTCTCTCTCTCTTCCCTGATGCTGCACATGCCCTCCTCACTCACCCACTTTCTCTGCATTCCAGGGGCCTTAACCCTTCCCTGCCTTTTAACTCTGCATAACTCATACTCATCATCAACACTACACTATTAGACAAATATGTGCTATCTAGAACCTAAAAGGGTTCTTCGGCTGTCCCCCATAAGATAACCCTTTTTGGTTCCAGGTAGAATCCTTTTGAGTTCTATATAGAACCCTTTACACAGAGGGTTCTACATGGAACACAAAATAGTTCTACCTGGAACCACAAATGGTTATCCTATGGGGACAACAGATGAATCCTTCTGGAACCCTTTTTTTCTAACAGTGGAGTCAGAATTCTGACTTTTGATCGAGTCACTGATCGAAAAGCAGCCTCTGATGGTAATGCGTTAGTCACTGTGATTTCTGAGGGATTGCTTTTTCACAAATTTCTCTGTTTTCTCCCTCAGAGTCCACAAGTATCTCTGTGTCCGGGGTGAAAATGCACAGACACATGCACTAGCCTGACGCTTGTTTAAAACAGGCTGCATTAGAGATGAGGATGTAGCTCTATCAGCCGGCTCTTACCTGCTCCATCTTCACTCTGACACTAGAATGCCCTATAGCAGCAGGATTGACCTGAATACACTATGAGAAGGGGAGAGAGAGGGGGAGAGAGCTGGGGGGGAGCGAGGGGGAGAGAGCTGGGGGAGAGAGCTGGGGGAGAGAGCGAGGGGGAGAGAGCTGGGGGAGAGAGCTGGGGGGAGAGAGCTGAGGGGGGGAGAGAGCTGGGGGAGAGGGGAGAGAGCTGGGGGAGAGGGGAGAGAGCTGGTGAGAGGGAGAGGGAGAGGGAAAGAGGGGGTGAGAGGGAGTGGGGGAGAGAGGGAGAGAAAGATCCAAAAATACAATGTCCATGCCAGAAGCCTTGGTATCTATAATTACCATACTGCAGGAAGTTAGCTGTGGGACAATAAGTCCTGACCATGGACCGTAGCTGTGGCACCACTCCCTTACAAAGGAAGACATTCCATAACACTCCATTTCTTAACACTCAATAACACTCATTCCATTTCTTGCCACATTTCACTTTTGAGTTTTTTGATAAAGTTACGTCAAAGCCTTCGTCAGACTCTTGGTCGGTAGATTGTGGTAGAAAGCTGGGCCGGTAATAGCAGCCCAGAGTAGTATTTTAATGATCATAGTACTGCCTCTGACTAGGCAGCTTTTCTGTTCTTTCAGCATAACATGTTGTTGTTGTGAGATACTGACTTGCCCCGCTGAGGAGCTGGATTAGGACCTGTCACTAAACTGTGGGGTGGGTCCTGTATGTACAGGTGACAGTTGCTAAGCTGCTCTGTGGTCATCAGTTGCTGTGAACAGTTGTCATACTGGTCAGCTGTGGAGGACCAAACAAAACCAGCTGTCCTAGAACACAGATGTGTGTGTGTGTGTGTGTGTGTGTGTGTGTGTGTGTGTGATGGGAATGAATATGGTGAAAAGTAATTCAGCACGCTTGACAGGGACACGAACAGGAATAACAGTGTTGGGTGGGTTACAGTGTTGGGTGGGTTACAGTGTTGGGTGGGTTACAGTGTTGGTTGGGTAACAGTGTTGGGTGGGGTTCAAATCAGTGGTCCTTTGTGCTACTGAGCACAAAGGCTGATTGTTAGGAAGTTAATAGTCCTAAATCAGGTTGTATTTAAGGGAGGGTGTTTAGTTCCTATGGACCTTTGAAGAGTTAGCCTGAAGAAATGACCTCTCTCTCTTTTTGGTCTCTGGTCTGACCAGATTACACTCCTACCATTCAGGCGTCGGCAGATAGGAGCACATGTGTGTGTGCGTGCGTGCGTTTGAGTGAGTGTGTTTGTGTGTGAGCGAGAGAGTGTGTGTGTGTGTGTTTCCTCACTCACACCCAGATCCAGCCTCTCGAACAGCTGTGCGAAAGGATCTATAAATACGTATTGTGTCAGATAGACAGACTCCTTGCAGCCCCCCCCCCACATACACACACACACACACACACTTCTGTTCTATCTCCATCTCACTCAGTCATCTCTCTCTGTTTTTCAATTATTCCCTTGATCTGTTTATCTAGGCCTCCCAACACCCTTGATTCATCTGTTGTTTTTCTGATGACAAATGAGTGGGTTTTGTTTAACTGTGATTGATCAGGGAAAGTTGGTGTTTGCTTGACTGACACACACAAAGGTAGCTGTCTGGTTAGTGTCAACCACTCGCAACACTATTCCCGACATCATAACATGTCTGTCTCTCCTCTGTGTGTTTTAATGTCATTGGCAGGCTTAGGGCCTGTATCTCTATGTCTAGATGTGGCCGTCTGGTCAGACTCAGGGTATAGATGCCTTTCACCACATTGGGCCTGTCAACCAGTCTAGGCTGAAGTTAGGAAAGGTTTGGCACACATCTTACTAGATCCATGAGTTTTTTTTGAGCATTTGACCTGACCATGAGAAACACCTCTAGTTGTTGGCTATATAACTATCTGTGGCCTTTATGACAGACTTAACATGTTTCCTCTCCTGGTCATTTAATGTGAGTTACTGTAATGTCTGTGTACCTTCCTTTCTCCCTGGCTGTATGTAGACACACCTCTCTGACGGTTTGACAGTGGGAAGGAGGGCTTCATAAAGTTGTGATGTTCTAATGTTAGTTAATTGATCTACCCTCCTCTCGCTGTAGGTTTGACAGTAGGAAGGAGGGCTTCATAAAGTTGTGATGTTCTAATGTTAGTTAATTGATCTACCCTCCTCTCGCTGTAGGTTTGACAGTAGGAAGGAGGGCTTCATAAAGTTGTGATGTTCTAATGTTAGTTAATTGATCTACCCTCCTCTCGCTGTAGGTTTGACAGTGGGAAGGAGGGCTTCATAAAGTTGTGATGTTCTAATGTAAGTTAATTGATCTACCCTCCTCTCGCTGTAGGTTTGACAGTAGGAAGGAGGGCTTCATAAAGTTGTGATGTTATAATGTTAGTTAATTGATCTACCCTCCTCTCGCTGTAGGTTTGACAGTAGGAAGGAGGGCTTCATAAAGTTGTGATGTTATAATGTTAGTTAATTGATCTACCCTCCTCTCGCTGTAGGTTTGACAGTAGGAAGGAGGGCTTCATAAAGTTGTGATGTTCTAATGTAGTTAATTGATCTACCCTCCTCTCGCTGTAGGTTTGACAGTAGGAAGGAGGGCTTCATAAAGTTGTGATGTTATAATGTTAGTTAATTGATCTACCCTCCTCTCGCTGTAGGTTTGACAGTAGGAAGGAGGGCTTCATAAAGTTGTGATGTTATAATGTTAGTTAATTGATCTACCCTCCTCTCGCTGTAGGTTTGACAGTGGGAAGGAGGGCTTCATAAAGTTGTGATGTTATAATGTTAGTTAATTGATCTACCCTCCTCTCGCTGTAGGTTTGACAGTAGGAAGGAGGGCTTCATAAAGTTGTGATGTTATAATGTTAGTTAATTGATCTACCCTCCTCTCGCTGTAGGTTTGACAGTAGGAAGGAGGGCTTCATAAAGTTGTGATGTTATAATGTTAGTTAATTGATCTACCCTCCTCTCGCTGTAGGTTTGACAGTGGGAAGGAGGGCTTCATAAAGTTGTGATGTTATAATGTTAGTTAATTGATCTACCCTCCTCTCGCTGTAGGTTTGACAGTAGGAAGGAGGGCTTCATAAAGTTGTGATGTTCTAATGTTAGTTAATTGATCTACCCTCCTCTCGCTGTAGGTTTGACAGTAGGAAGGAGGGCTTCATAAAGTTGTGATGTTATAATGTTAGTTAATTGATCTACCCTCCTCTCGCTGTAGGTTTGACAGTAGGAAGGAGGGCTTCATAAAGTTGTGATGTTATAATGTTAGTTAATTGATCTACCCTCCTCTCGCTGTAGGTTTGACAGTAGGAAGGAGGGCTTCATAAAGTTGTGATGTTATAATGTTAGTTAATTGATCTACCCTCCTCTCGCTGTAGGTTTGACAGTAGGAAGGAGGGCTTCATAAAGTTGTGATGTTATAATGTTAGTTAATTGATCTACCCTCCTCTCGCTGTAGGTTTGACAGTGGGAAGGAGGGCTTCATAAAGTTGTGATGTTATAATGTTAGTTAATTGATCTACCCTCCTCTCGCTGTAGGTTTGACAGTAGGAAGGAGGGCTTCATAAAGTTGTGATGTTATAATGTTAGTTAATTGATCTACCCTCCTCTCGCTGTAGGTTTGACAGTAGGAAGGAGGGCTTCATAAAGTTGTGATGTTATAATGTTAGTTAATTGATCTACCCTCCTCTCGCTGTAGGTTTGACAGTAGGAAGGAGGGCTTCATAAAGTTGTGATGTTATAATGTTAGTTAATTGATCTACCCTCCTCTCGCTGTAGGTTTGACAGTAGGAAGGAGGGCTTCATAAAGTTGTGATGTTCTAATGTTAGTTAATTGATCTACCCTCCTCTCGCTGTAGGTTTGACAGTGGGAAGGAGGGCTTCATAAAGTTGTGATGTTATAATGTTAGTTAATTGATCTACCCTCCTCTCGCTGTAGGTTTGACAGTAGGAAGGACGGCTTCATAGACCTGATGGAGCTGAAGCTGATGATGGAGAAGCTGGGAGCTCCTCAGACCCACCTGGGCCTCAAGAACATGATCAGGGAGGTGGATGAGGACTTCGACAGCAAGCTGAGCTACAGAGAGGTGTGTGTAGTGTGCTGTCTACTTCCATGTCAATGTCCTTGTGTGTGTGCCTGAGGGAGTCAATGCCTTACAAGGCCTGTTAATTACAATGTGTATTTTTAACTGCAGTAACACATACAGAACCTTCAGAAGGTATTCACTCTCCTTGAGTTTTTCCACATTTTGTTGTTACAGCCTGAATTGTGTTTTGTCACTGACCTGCACAAAATACCCCATAGTGTCCAAGTGGAATTATCTTTGTGAAATGTTTACAAATTAATAAAGCATTTAAATTTGAAATGTCTTGAGTCTATAAGTATTCAACCCCTTTATTATGGCAAGCCTAAATAAGTTCAGGAGTAAAATTGTGCTTAACAAGTGACATAATAAGTTGCATGGACTCACTCTGTGTGCAATAATGATGTTGAACAAGATTTTTAATTGACTACCTCATTGATGTACCCAACACATACAATTATCTGTAAGGTTCCTCGGTCGAACAGTGAATTTCATACACAGATTCAACCACAAAGACCAGGGAGGTTTTCCAATGTCTCGCAAAGAACGGCACCTATTGGTATGTAGATGGGTAAACATTTTAAAAAGCAGACATCGGATATCCCTTTGAGCATTGTGAAGTTTTTAATTACATTTTGGATGATGTATCAATACACCCAGTCACTGCAAAGATACAGGCGTCCTTCCTAACTCAGTTGCCGGAGAGGAAGGAAACCGCTCAGGGATTTCACCATGAGGCCAATGGTGACTTTAAAATAGTTGCAGAGTTTAATGGCTATGATAGGAGAAAACTGAGTACCTCATATACATTTCTTGTAATTTTAATTGATGACGGCCTCTCTTTTAAATTGCATACTCAACAACTTACTAAAAAATTGAAGCTGAAATTGGGATTTTATTTTAGGAATAAGGCCTGTTTTTCTTTTGAAGCCAGAAGTAGCCTAGTATCAGCTACATTTATGCCTTTACTAGACTATGGGGATATTTTATATATGAATGCTTCCGCTCAGTGTTTGAGATCAATTGACACTCTTTACCATGGCACTTTGAGATTTATTTTAAACTGCAAAACCCTTACGCACCACTGCACTTTGTATACCAGGGTTGGCTGGTCTTCTCTAGTCACTCGTAGGCTCAGTCACTGGTATCTACAAAGCCATTTTTACTACCTTTTTATTTGGGCATTTTTATTGTTCAGAAAGGTGGTGGGTATTCTCTTCATTCGCTGGACTTTATCCTGCTAACTGTTCCAGATGTCTGAACTGAATTTGGTAAAAGGGACTTTATGTACTCTGCGCCATCGTCTTGGAACGCCTTACAAAATACTTTTAAACTGGAAGAACTTGTCCCGATTGGTGTTTTTAAATCACAGATGAAGGATTTTGAGGCTGATTCCCTGACCTGTCAATATTTTTAATTTGCTGTTGATTTTTGTTATACTCTTGTGAATTGTTTTTTTACTAGATTACTTGTAGTTTTTCATGTCTGTCTGTAATTTTTGTAATGACTTGGTGCTGCCTAACTTGGCCAGGATGCTCTTGAAAAAGAGATTTTAAATCTCAATGAGCCCTTCCTGGTTAAATAAAGGTTAAAAAACATAAAATAAATAAAACTAAAGTAATACTGAAAAAGATGTGACAAAGCAATCCAATACAACACATGACTGAGTACCACTCTCCATATTTTCAAGCATAGTGGTGGCTGCATCATGTTATGGGTATGCTTGAGATCGTAAAGGACTGAGGAATTTTTCAGGATAAAAAATAAATTGAATGGAGCTAAGACCAGGCAAAATCCTAGAGGAAAACCTGGTTCAGTCTGGTTTCCACCAGATACTGTGAGGTGAATTCACCTTTCAGTGGACAATAACCTAAAACATAAGGCCAAATCTACACTGGAGTTGCTTACCAAGAAGACAGTGAATGTTCCTGAGTGGCCGAGATACAGTTTTGACTTAAATATGCTAGAAAATATATGGCAAGACTTGAAAATGCGGTCTAACAATGATCAACAACCAATTTGACAGCTTGAATAGGGTAACTAGTGTATTCCCTTCAAGACAGTCTGTAAAAGGGTGTGTCTCATTATCACTCTGCGAGTGTACGGGGAGGAGGAGGAGGAGGGGGGGGATAGAGAGAACCTGGAGAAGAGTCCCCTCTGCCAGCTGGTTTGGAGACTCTACTTACAAACAGACTCTACAGAGCCCCCGGACAGCAACACAATTAAACTAAAAGATAGTTACAGTACTTGACACATTAGAAAGAATAATACAAAAAAACAGAGCAAACTGGATTGTTATTTGACCCTAAACAGAGTACACAGTGGCAGAATACCTGACCACTGTAACTGACCCCAAATGAAGGAAAGCTTTGACTATGTACAGACTCTGTGAGCATGGCCTTGCTATCGAGAGAGGCCGCCATTGGCAGCTCTCAAGAGAAGACGGGCTATGTGCCCACTGCCCACAAAATGAGCTGAACTTCCTAACCTCCTGCCAAATGTATGACCATACCAGCGACACATACAGTGGGGCAAAAAAGTATTTAGTCAGCCACCAATTGTGCAAGTTCTCCCACTTAAAAAGATGAGGCCTGTAATTTTCATCATAGGTACACTTCAACTAGGATAAACTCCCATATCTAGGATAAACTCTCATATCTACAGTGTGCCATCACTGCAGTAATATTTGTGCCCTGTTGCCACAAGAAAAGGGTAACTAGTAACTAGAGCAACTATTTTCACATTGTTATATAATTTGCCTATTTTTAAACTTTTGGGTGTGATGTTTACTGTACATTTTGTATTGTTTATTTCCCTTTTATTTCTTGTCTATTTCACTTGCTTTGGCAATGTAAACATATGTTTCCTATGCCAATAAAGCCGTTTGAATTGAATCGAGAGAGAAACTGATTATGACAGGTGCACTTCTGCATGACTTAGGTCATGGGAGGGGTATGAGGCTATCTCTCCTTCTACCTACAACTCCCCTCCCTCTCTCTCCTTCTATTTCCTACCCCCTCTCTCACCCTTCTTACTCCCCTCCCCCTCTCCTTCTATTGCCTATCCCTCTCTCTCCGTATCTTTCCTACCCCCCCTCTCTCCGTGTCTTTTCCCCCTCTCTCTCCGTGTCTTTCCCCCTCTCTCTCCGTATCTTTCCTTCCCTCCTCTCTCTCCGTGTCTTTCCCCCCTCTCTCTCCGTGTCTTTCCCCCTCTCTCTCCGTATCTTTCCTTCCCCCTCTCTCTCCGTATCTTTCCTTCCCCCCTCTCTCTCCGTATCTTTCCTTCCCCCTCTCTCTCCGTATCTTTCCTTCCCCCTCTCTCTCCGTATCTTTCCTTCCCCTCTCTCTCCGTATCTTTCCTACCCCCCTCTCTCTCCGTATCTTTCCTACCCCCTCTCTCTCCGTATCTTTCCTACCCCCCCTCTCTCTCCGTATCTTTCCTACCCCCTCTCTCTCCGTATCTTTCCTACCCCCTCTCTCTCTCCGTATCTTTCCTACCCCCTCTCTCTCCGTATCTTTTCTACCCCCCTCTCTCCGTATCTTTCCTACCCCCCCCCCTCTCTCTCTCCGTATCTCCACCCCTCTCCGTATCTTTCCTACCCCCATTCTCTCTATCTGTATCTTTCCTACCCCTACCCCTCCCCTCTCCGTATCTTTCCTACCCCCCCTCTCTCTCCGTATCTTTCCTACCCCCCTCTCTCTCCGTATCTTTCCTACCCCCCTCTCTCTCCGTATCTTTCCTACCCCCCTCTCTCTCCGTATCTTTCCTACCCCCTCTCTCTCTCCGTATCTTTCCTACCCCCCTCTCTCCGTATCTTTCCTACCCCCTCTCTCTCCGTATCTTTCCTACCCCCTCTCTCTCCGTATCTTTCCTACCCCCTCTCTCTCCGTATCTTTCTACCCCCTCTCTCCGGTATCTCCACCCCTCTCCGTATCTTTCCTACCCCATTCTCTCTATCTGTATCTTTCCTACCCCTACCCCTCCCCTCTCCGTATCTTTCCTACCCCCCCTCTCTCTCCGTATCTTTCCCACCCCCCTCTCCGTATCTTTCCTATCTCTCTCCGTATCTTTCCCACCCCTCCTCTCTCCGTATCTTTCCCACCCCCCTCTCTCCGTATCTATCTCTCTCCGTATCTTTCCCACCCCCCTCTCTCCGTATCTTTCCCACCCCCTCTCTCTCCGTATCTTTCCCACCCCCTCTCTCCGTATCTTTCCCACCCCCTCTCTCCGTATCTTTCCCACCCCCCCTCTCTCCGTATCTTTCCCCCCCCCCTCTCTCCGTATCTTTCCCACCCCCTCTCTCCGTATCTTTCCCACCCCCCTCTCTCCGTATCTTTCCCACCCCCTCTCTCTCCGTATCTTTCCCACCCCCCTCTCTCTCCGTATCTTTCCCACCCCCTCTCTCTCCGTATCTTTCCCACCCCCTCTCTCTCCGTATCTTTCCCACCCCCTCTCTCTCCGTATCTTTCCTACCCCCCCTCTCCGTATCTTTCCTACCCCCATTCTCTCTCTCTCTCCGTGTCTTTCCCCCCTCTCTCTCTCCGTATCTTTCCTTCCCCTCTCTCTCCGTATCTTTCCCCCCCCTCTCTCTCCGTATCTTTCCTTCCCCCTCTCTCTCCGTATCTTTCCTTCCCCCCTCTCTCCGTATCTTTCCTTCCCCCCTCTCTCTCCGTATCTTTCCTTCCCCCTCTCTCTCCGTATCTTTCCTTCCCCCTCTCTCTCCGTATCTTTCCTCCCCCCCTCTCTCCGTATCTTTCCTTCCCCCTCTCTCTCCGTATCTTTCCCTCCCCCTCTCTCTCCGTATCTTTCCTCCCCCCTCTCTCCGTATCTTTCCTTCTCTCTCCGTATCTTTCCTTCCCCCTCTCTCTCCGTATCTTTCCTTCCCCCTCTCTCTCCGTATCTTTCCTTCCCCCTCTCTCTCCGTATCTTTCCTTCCCCCTCTCTCTCCGTATCTTTCCTTCCCCCTCTCTCTCCGTATCTTTCCTTCCCCCTCTCTCTCCGTATCTTTCCTTCCCCCTCTCTCTCCGTATCTTTCCTACCCCCTCTCTCTCCGTATCTTTCCTACCCCCCTCTCTCTCCGTATCTTTCCTACCCCCCTCTCTCTCCGTATCTTTCTACCCCCCTCTCTCCATATCTTTCCTACCCCCTCTCTCTCTCTCCGTATCTCCACCCCTCTCCGTATCTTTCCTACCCCTACCCCTCCCCTCTCCGTATCTTTCCTACCCCCCTCTCTCCGTATCTTTCCCACCCCCCTCTCTCCGTATCTTTCCTACCCCCCTCTCTCTCCGTATCTTTCCCACCCCCCTCTCTCCGTATCTTTCCCACCCCCCTCTCTCCGTATCTTTCCCACCCCCCTCTCTCCGTATCTTTCCCACCCCCTCTCTCTCCGTATCTTTCCCACCCCCTCTCTCTCCGTATCTTTCCCACCCCCTCTCTCTCCGTATCTTTCCCACCCCCCCTCTCTCTCCGTATCTTTCCCACCCCCCTCTCTCCGTATCTTTCCTACCCCCATTCTCTCTCTCTCTCTCTCTCTCTCTCTCTCCGTATCTCCCCCCTCCGTATCTTTCCTACCCCCATTCTCTCTATCTGTATCTTTCCTACCCCTACCCCTCCCCCTCTCCGTATCTTTCCTACCCCCTCTCTCTCCGTATCTTTCCCACCCCCCTCTCTCCGTATCTTTCCTTCCCCCCCTCTCTCTCCGTATCTTTCCCACCCCCTCTCTCCGTATCTTTCCCACCCTCTCTCTCTCTCCGTATCTCCACCCCTCTCCGTATCTTTCCTACCCCCATTCTCTCTATCTGTATCTTTCCTACCCCTACCCCCCCCTCTCCGTATCTTTCCTACCCCCTCTCTCTCCGTATCTTTCCTACCCCCCTCTCTCCGTATCTTTCCTACCCCCTCTCTCTCCGTATCTTTCCTACCCCCTCTCTCTCTCCGTATCTTTCCTACCCCCTCTCCGTATCTTTCCTACCCCCATTCTCTCTCTCTCTCCGTGTCTTTCCCCCTCTCTCTCCGTATCTTTCCTTCCCCCTCTCTCTCCGTATCTTTCCTTCCCCCCCTCTCTCCGTATCTTTCCTTTCCCCCTCTCTCTCCGTATCTTTCCTTCCCCCCTCTCTCTCCGTATCTTTCCTTCCCCCCTCTCTCTCTGTATCTTTCCTTCCCCTCTCTCTCCGTATCTTTCCTTCCCCCTCTCTCTCCGTATCTTTCCTTCCCCCTCTCTCTCCGTATCTTTCCTTCCCCCCCTCTCCTCCGTATCTTTCCTTCCCCCTCTCTCTCTGTATCTTTCCTTCCCCCCTCTCTCTCCGTATCTTTCCTTCCCCCCCTCTCTCCGTATCTTTCCTTCCCCCTCACTCTCCGTATCTTTCCCTCCCCCTCTCTCTCCGTATCTTTCCTTCCCCTCTCTCTCCGTATCTTTCCTTCCCCCTCTCTCTCCGTATCTTTCCTACCCCCTCTCTCCGTATCTTTCCTACCCCCTCTCTCTCCGTATCTTTTCTACCCCCTCTCTCCGTATCTTTCCCCCCCCTCTCTCTCTCCGTATCTCCACCCCTCTCCGTATCTTTCCTACCCCTACCCCTCCCCTCTCCGTATCTTTCCTACCCCCCCTCTCTCCGTATCTTTCCCACCCCCCTCTCTCCGTATCTTTCCCACCCCCCTCTCTCTCCGTATCTTTCCCACCCCCCTCTCTCTCCGTATCTTTCCTACCCCCATTCTCTCTCTCTCTCTCTCTCCGTATCTCTCCCCCCTCCGTATCTTTCCTACCCCCATTCTCTCTATCTGTATCTTTCCTACCCCTACCCCTCCCCTCTCCGTATCTTTCCTACCCCCCTCTCTCTCCGTATCTTTCCCACCCCCTCTCTCCGTATCTTTCCTACCCCCTCTCTCTCCATCTTCCCCCCCCCCTCTCTCCGTATCTTTCCCACCCCCTCTCTCCGTATCTTTCCCACCCCCTCTCTCCGTATCTTTCCCACCCCCCTCTCTCCGTATCTTTCCTACCCCCCTCTCCGTATCTTTCCCCTACCCCCTCTCCATATCTTTCCTACCTACCCCCCTCTCCGTATCTTTCCCATTCTCTCTCTGTATCTTTCCCATCCCCCTCTGTATCTTTCCCATCCCCCTCTCTGTATCTTTCCCATCCCCCCCTCTGTATCTTTCCCATCCCCCCCTCCGTATCTTTCCCAACCACCCCTCTCCGTATCTTTCCCCCACCCCCTCTCCGTATCTTTCCTATCCCCCTCTCCGTATCTTTCCTATCCCCCCTCTCCGTATCTTTCCTATCCCCCTCTCCGTATCTTTCCTATCCCCCCTCTCCGTATCTTTCCTATCCCCCCCTCTCCGTATCTTTCCTATCCCCCTCTCCGTATCTTTCCTACCTACCCCCCTCTCCATATCTTTCCTACCTACCCCCCTCTCTGTATCTTTCCCATCCCCCTCTCTGTATCTTTCCCATCCCCCTCTCTGTATCTTTCCCATCCCCCTCTCCGTATCTTTCCCAACCACCCCCCTCTCCGTATCTTTCCCAACCACCCCTCTCCGTATCTTTCCTATCCCCCCTCTCCGTATCTTTCCTATCCCCCCTCTCCGTATCTTTCCTATCCCCCATCCCCCTCTCTCCGTATCTTTCCCATCCCTCCGTATCTCCCCCTCTCTCTGTATCTTTCCCATCCCCCCTCTCTGTATCTTTCCCATCCCCCCTCTCTCTGTATCTTTCCCATCCCCCTCTCTCTGTATCTTTCCCATCCCCCCCTCTGTATCTTTCCCATCCCCCTCTCTCTGTATCTTTCCCATCCCCCCTCTCTGTATCTTTCCCATCCCCCTCTCTCTGTATCTTTCCCATCCCCCCTCTCTCTGTATCTTTCCCATCCCCCTCTCTCCGTATCTTTCCCACCCCCTCTCTCTCCGTATCTTTCCCACCCCCTCTCTCCGTATCTTTCCCACCCCCCTCTCTCCGTATCTTTCCCACCCCCCCTCTCTCCGTATCTTTCCCATCCCCCCTCTCTCTCCGTATCTTTCCCATCCCCCCTCTCTCCGTATCTTTCCCATCCCCCCCCTCTCCGTATCTTTCCCATCCCCCCTCTCTCCGTATCTTTCCCATCCCCCCTCTCTCCGTATCTTTCCCACCCCCCCTCTCTCTCCGTATCTTTCCTACCCCATTCTCTCTCTCTCTCTCTCTCTCTCCGTATCTCTCCCCCTCCGTATCTTTCCTACCCCCATTCTCTCTATCTGTATCTTTCCTACCCCTACCCCTCCCCCTCTCCGTATCTTTCCTACCCCCTCTCTCTCCGTATCTTTCCCACCCCCTCTCTCCGTATCTTTCCTACCCCCTCTCTCTCCGTATCTTTCCCACCCCCTCTCTCCGTATCTTTCCCACCCCCTCTCTCCGTATCTTTCCCACCCCCTCTCTCCGTATCTTTCCACCCCCTCCGTATCTTTCCTACCTACCCCCCTCTCTCCGTATCTTTCCTACCCCCCTCCGTATCTTTCCTACCTACCCCCCCCTCTCCATATCTTTCCTACCTACCCCCCTCTCTGTATCTTTCCCATCCCCTCTCTGTATCTTTCCCATCCCCCTCTCCGTATCTTTCCCAACCACCCCCTCTCCGTATCTTTCCCAACCACCCCCCTCTCCGTATCTTTCCTATCCCCCCCTCCGTATCTTTCCTATCCCCCTCTCCGTATCTTTCCTACCCCCCCCCCTCTCCGTATCTTTCCTATCCCCCTCTCCGTATCTTTCCTATCCCCCTCTCCGTATCTTTCCTATCCCCCCTCTCCGTATCTTTCCCATCCCCCCCTCTCCGTATCTTTCCCATCCCCCCCGTATCTTTCCCATCCCCCCTCTCTCCGTATCTTTCCTATCCCCCTCTCTCTGTATCTTTCCCATCCCCCTCTCTCTGTATCTTTCCCATCCCCCCTCTCTCTGTATCTTTCCCATCCCCCTCTCTCTGTATCTTTCCCATCCCCCCTCTCTGTATCTTTCCCATCCCCCCCTCTCTCTGTATCTTTCCCATCCCCCTCTCTCCGTATCTTTCCCACCCCCCTCTCTCCGTATCTTTCCCACCCCCTCTCTCCGTATCTTTCCCACCCCCTCTCCGTATCTTTCCCACCCCCCTCTCTCCGTATCTTTCCCATCCCCCTCTCTCCGTATCTTTCCCATCCCCCTCTCTCTCCGTATCTTTCCCATCCCCCCTCTCTCCGTATCTTTCCCATCCCCCCCTCTCCGTATCTTTCCCATCCCCCCCTCTCTCCGTATCTTTCCCATCCCCCTCTCCGCATCTTTCCTACCCACCCCTCTCTCCGTATCTCCCCCCTCTTCGTATCTTTCCTACCCCCCTCTCTGCGTATCTCACCCCCTCTCTGTCTCCGTATCCCCCCAACTCTGCGTATCTTTCCTACCCCGTCTCTCTCCCCTCTCTCTCACATACTCACAGGGTTTAACAGGTGATAGGGACAGCTGAACAGAGATACACAGACTCTGTTTGGTTTGAGCTCTGAGGCATTGACTAAAGCCCAATCGTCAATCGCCTCTCATTCTCCTGATTGGAGTAGCTGAGTTTCACACAGACATATCCCATTACACAGCACAGTCCCTAGGACCACTGGTGGTCAGGCTAGATGGGGGATTCTATCACCCTTCTGAGCCTGGTTCCTTTCTAGGTGTCTTCCTAGGTACCTGCCTTTCTAGGGAGTTTTTCCTAGCGACCGTGCTTCTACATCTGAATTGCTTTGTGGTTTTAGGCTGGGTGTCAGTATAGCGCTTTGACAACTGCTGATGTAAAAAGGGCTTTATAAAATCTATTTGATTGATATCAGGTCGCTACATCAAGGTCACACACAGAAAACACATCTCATAAGGAGGACAGTTCTGACACTAAACCCACAGACATGAACAGTTATAACATCTATATGATGTTATGATATTACAAGCACCAGTTATCACTTCTATATGATATGATATCAGAAGGACCAGTTATCACTTCTATATGATATCAGAAGGAACCGTTATCACTTCTCTATGATGCTAAAAATTCCCTGTCTTAGGTCAGTTAGGATCACCACTTTATTTTAAGAATGTGAAATGTCAGAATAATAGTAGAGAATTATTTAATCTTTTATTTCTTTCATCACATTCCCAGTGGGTCAGAAGTTTACATACACTCAATTAGTATTTGGTAGCATTGCCTTTAAGTTGTTAATTGTTTAACTTGGGCCAAATATTTCAGGTAGCCTTCCACAAGCTTCCCACAATAAGTTGGGTGAATTTTGGCCCATTCCTCCTGACAGAGCTGGTGTAACTGAGTCAGGTTTGTAGGCCTCCTTGCTCGCACACGCTTTTTTAGTTCTGCCCACAAATTTTCTCTAGGATTGAGGTCAGGGCTTTGTGATGGCCACTCCAATACCTTGACTTTGTTGTCCTTAAGCCATTTTGCCACAAATTTGGAAGTATGCTTGGGGTCATTGTCCATTTGGAAGACCCACTTGTGACCAAGCTTTAACTTCCTGACTGATGTCGTGAGATGTTGCTTCAATATATCCACGTAATTTTCTTTCCTCTGAATTTCATCTATTTTGTGAAGTGCACCAGTCCCTCCTGCAGCAAAGCACCCTCTCACAACATGATGCTGCTACCCCGTGCTTCACGGTTGGGATGGTGTTCTTCGGCTTGCAAGACTCCCCCTTTATCCTCCAAACATAATGATGGTCATTATAGGCAAACAGTTTTATTTTAGTTTGATCAGACCAGAGGACGTTTTTCCAAAAAGTACGATCTTTGTCCCCATGTGCAGTTGCAAACCGTAGTCTGGCTTTTTTTATTGCGGTTTTGGAGCAGTTGCTTCTTCCTTGCTGAGCGTCCTTTCAGGTTATGTCGATATAGAACTTGTTTTACTGTGGATATAGATACGTTTGTACCTATTTCCTCCAGCATCTTCACAAGGTTCTTTGGTGTTATTTTGGGATTGATTTGCACTTTTCGTACCAAAGTACATTCATCTCTAGGAGACAGAACGCGTCTCCTTCCTGAGTGGTATGATGTCTGTGTGGTCCCATGGTGTTTATACTTGCGTACTATTGTTTGTACAGATGAACGTGGTACCTTCAGGCGTTTGGAAATTGCTCCCAAGGATGAAGAGCCTTGTGGAGGTCTACACATTTTTTTCAGAGGTCTTGCCTGATATCTTTTGATTTTCCCATGATGTCAAGCAGAGAGGCACTGAGTTTGAAGATAGGCCTTGAAATACATCCACAGGTACACCTCCAATTGACTCAAATGATGTCAATTAGCCTATCAGAAGCTCTAAAGTCATGACATAATTTTCTGGAATTTTCCAAGCTGTTTAAAGGCACAGTCATCTTAGTGTATGTAAACTTCTGACCCACTGGAATTGTGATACAGTGAAATAATCTGTCTGTAAACAATTGCTGCAAAAATTACTTGTCATGCCGACTTGCCAAAATGTTCTAACCAACTTGCCAAAACTATAGTTTGTTATCAAGAAATGTGTGGAGGAGTTGAAAAACGAGTTTTAATTACACCAACCTAAGTGTAAGTAAACTTCCGACTTCAACTGTATGTATAGTTCTGTTTGAGCCTCTCTCCCCCACCCTGATGTTTCCCTCTCTCCTCCACCCTGATGTTTCCCCCTCTCTCCCCCACCCTGATGTTTCCCCCTCTCTCCCCCACCCTGATGTTTCCCCACCCCCCTCTCTCCCCCACCCTGATGTTTCCCCCTCTCTCCCCCACCCTGATGTTTCCCCCTCTCTCCCCCACCCTGATGTTTCCCCCTCTCTCCCCCACCCTGATGTTTCCCCCTCTCTCCCCCACCCTGATGTTTCCCTCTCTCCCCCCACCCTGATGTTTCCCCCTCTCTCCCCCACCCTGATGTTTCCCCCTCTCTCTCCCCCACCCTGATGTTTCCTCTCCCCCACCCTGATGTTTCCCTCTCTCTCCCCCACCCTGATGTTTCCCCCTCTCTCTCCCCCACCCTGATGTTTCCCTCTCTCTCCCCCCACCCTGATGTTTCCCTCTCTCTCCCCCACCCTGATGTTCCCTCTCTCTCCCCCCACCCTGATGTTCTCCCCCACCCTGATGTTTCTCTCTCCCCCACCCTGATGTTTCCCTCTCTCTCCCCCACCCTGATGTTTCCCTCTCTCTCCCCCACCCTGATGTTTCCCTCTCTCCCCCCACCCTGATGTTTCCCTCTCTCTCCCTCCACCCTGATGTTTCCCTCTCTCTCCCTCCACCCTGATGTTTCCCTCTCTCTCCCTCCACCCTGATGTTTCCCTCTCTCTCCCTCCACCCTGATGTTTCCCTCTCTCCTCCAGTTCCTGCTGATCTTCAGGCGAGCAGCGGCAGGCGAGCTGCAGGAGGAGAGCGGTCTGGTGGCTCTGGCCAGACTGTCTGAGATAGACGTCTCCACAGAGGGAGTCATGGGGGCACGGGACTTCTTCGAGGCTAAGGTAGGAGTGGGTTGGAGGAAGAGGAGAGTGTGTATGTATGTGTGAGAAAAGGGTTGGCTGTGTCAACATTATAGAATCAATGCCCATGATGAACCAGGGTGATTGGACAAGGGGAGGGTGTGTGACGTGTGTTAAGTTTCCCAGATGTATAGTTGTGAATACTTGAGGAAATGCAGGTCACAGTAGGTGGGCCACAAGAGCTCAGCTATTTTAAGACCTGACGTACATTAGCTGGCCTGATTCATTCCTCGTCTCTCCCATCGTAACAGGATTGTACACCAGCATGTCTTAAGCCACATCCACCTCTAGTGGACAGAAAGATAAATACAGTGACTGTGTGTGTGTTCAGTGCTGTTTTTGAGTCTGCAGTGTAGATTGAAATGATCAAATGTTTCAGGTACAGATTCAGTAGTGATGGAATTCAGAGTGGTGTTATACAGTGCATTCTGAAAGTATTCAAACCCCTTGAGGTTTTCCACATTTTGTTACCTTTCAGCCTTATTCTAAAATAGATTAAATAGTTTTTTCCCCTCATCAATCCACACACAATAGCTCATAATGACAAATCAAAAACAGGTTTTCCAAAATCTTTGCAAATGACACTGCAAGTTTGGCGCACCTGCATTTGGGGAGTTTCTTCCATTCATCTCTGCAGAGCCTCTCAAGCTCTGTCAGGTTGGATGGGGAGCCTCAATACACAGCTATTTTCAGGTCACTTCAGAGATGTTCGATCAGGTTCAAGTCCGGGCTCTGGCTGGGCCACTCAAGGACATTCAGAGACTTGTCCCGAAGCCACTCCTGCGTTGTCTTGGCTGTGTGCTTCGGGTCGTTGTCCTGTTGGAAGGTGAACCTCTGTACTTTGCTCTGTTCATCTTTCCCTCGATCCTGACTAGTCTCCCAGTCCCTGCCACTGAAAAACATCCCCACAACATGATGCTGTCACCACCGTGCTTCACAGTATGGATGGTGCCAGGTTTCCTCCAGAGGGAACGCTTGGCATTCAGGCCAAAGAGTTCAATCTTGGTTTCATCGGACCAGAGAATCTTGTTTCTCATGGCCTGAAAGAAAGACTCCAAGCGGGTTGTCATGTTTCTTTTACTGAGGATTGGCTTCCGTCTGGCCACTCTACCATAAAGGCCTGATTGGTGGAGTGCTGCAGAGAAGGTTGTCCTTCTGGAAGGTTCTTCCATCTCCACAGAGGAACGTTGAACCTCTCTCTGTCAGAGTGACCATCAGGTTCTTGGTCAGCTCCCTGACCAATGCCCTTCTCCCCCGAATGCTCAGTTTGGCCGGGTGGCCAGCTCTAGGAAGAGTCTTGGTGGTTCCAAACATTCTTCCATTTGGAAGAAGTCAAGGGTTCTGAATACTTTCTGAATGCACTGTATAATCCCTGGCTGTACTGTAGATCTAATATTGTGTTGTATGGTGCAGGTGCAAGCTCTAAAGGTGGGCAGTAAGTTTGAGGCTGAGATCCGAGAGGAGCAGGAGGAAATGAAGAGGCAGGCGCATGATAGGAAACAGAGACGGGCTGCCTTCAAAGAGCTGCAATCTGCCTTCTGCTCATAATACAGTGCACACACACTGAAAACACACACACACACACACACACACACACACACACACACACACACACACACACACACACACACACACACACACACACACACACACACACACACACTGAAACACACACACACACTGAAACACACACACACACACACTGAAAACACACACACACACACACTGAAACACACACACACACACTGAAAACACACACACACACACTGAAAACACAACACACACACACACTGAAACACACACACACACACACTGAAAACACACACACACTGAAACACACACACACTGAAACACACACACACTGAAACACACGTGCACACTGAAACACACACACACTGAAACACGCACACACTGAAACACACACACATGCACACTGAAACACACACACACTGAAACACACACAAACGCAAACTAAAACATGCATGACCATGCTCATACTCACTTGCACATTAAGGGAGGTTTTAAAGTAGTTCCATAGCTTCCCTGAATACACACATAATAATATTTAATTGAATAATGAACGTTTGATATTAAGGTTATTGTTATGATATGACTGTTGTGATTTATTCTTATTATTGTTCTGATTAACATGATTGTATTAGCTATTATACACAATATTCTCACTTAGTTTAAAACAGTGAGGTCATACCTATTTTAAGAAAATAGATTTTTCTATTTCCCATCAATAATTATATTGTTTGATGTACATTACATAAAAGGTTATGTGGATCAATGTATTGACCAATTTATGTGTAGAAGGCAAAGGAATGTTAAAATACCTGTGTCCAAAGAAAAGTCGCAAGCCACCTTTTCTTTCTTTCTGTTGAAACCTTTAAAAATCACTGAATATACGTGTTTACTATTGGCATATTATAGGTGGTGCTGTTATATTGAATATTGACCTGTAATCCATGTTTGTTTAATTTCTAGAAACATACCAGCATGTAACACTGTAGCATTATGTTGTCTTGTGTCCCAAAATAAAAGGAAATGGATGAATTGTATTTTTCCATAAATAAAACAAGGGTAACCACATTCTGTCTGCTTTCTCAATAATGTGTGTATTCTAGTGATCTGATTTGCTGGTCTGGTGAGTTTCAAACAGCTGTGGTACAGTACTGGTGAGGAGAGACAGGAGGCTGCTTGGTAGCGGAGCTGACTTGATGCATTTGGAAAGTATTCAGACCCCTGGACTTTTTCCACATTTTGTTACATTACAGCTTTATTCTATATTCTACATTACAGCTTTATTCTATTTATACACACAATACTCCACAATGACAAACTAAAAACATTTTTTTTTAGACATTTTTGGAAATTTAGAATAAAAAAACTGAAATATCACATTTACTTATGTATTCAGACCTTTTACTCAGTACTTTGTTGAAGCACCTTTGGCAGTGATTATAGCCTCGGGTCATCTTGAATATGACACTTCAAGTTTGGCACACCTGTATTTGGAGAGTCTCCCATTGCTCTCTGCAGATCCTCTCAAGCTCTGTCAGGTTGGATGGGGAGCGTCGCTGCACAGGTATTTTCAGGTCTCTCCAGAGATGTTTGATCAGGTTCAAGTCCGAGCTCTGCCTGGGTCACTCAAGGACATTCAGAGAATTGTCCCGAAGCCACTCCTGCATTGTCTTGACTGTGTGCTTAGGTTCGTTGTCCTGTTGGAAGGTGAACATTTGTCCCCAGTCTGATATACTGAGCACTCTGGAGCAGGTTTTCATCAAGGATCTCTTGGTAATTTGCTCCGTTCATCTTTCCCTCATCTCTGACTGGTCTCCCAGTCCCTGCCGCTGAAAAACATCCCCACAGCATGATGCTGCCACTACCACGGTCACTCTGTAGGGATAATGCCGGTTTCCTCCAAATTGTTCAATCTTGGTTTCATCAGACCAGAAAATGTGTTTCTCATGGTCTGAGTGTCCTTTAGGAGCCTTTTGGCAAACTCCAAGTGGGTTGTCATGTGCCTTTTAGCTGAGAAGTGGCTTCCATCTGACTACTTTCCCATAAAGGCCTAATTGGTGGAGTGCTGCAGAGAAGGTTGTCATTCTGGAAGGTTCTCCCATCTCCACAGAGGAACTCTGGAGCTCTGTTAGAGTAACCATCAGGTTCTTGGTCACCTCCCTGACCAAGGCCCTTCTCCCCAGATTGCTCAGTTTGGCCGGGCGGCCAGCTCCAGGAAGAGTCTTGGTGGTTCCAAACATTCTTCCATTTAAGAAGGATGGAGGCCACTGTGTTCTTGGGGATCTTCCATGCTACAGAAATGTTTTGGTACCCTTCCCCAGATCTGTGCCTCGACACAATTCTGTCTCGGGGCTCTACCTACAATTCCTTTGACCTCATGGCTTGTTTTTGTTCTGACATGCACTGTCAACTGTGGGACCTTATATAGACAGGCCTTTTACAAATCATGTCCAATCAATTGAATTTACCACAGGTGGACTCCAATAAAGTTTTAGAAACATCTCAAGGATGGTCACAAGTTCATTTTTCGAGTCTCATAGCAAAGTGTCTGAATACTTATGTAAATCAGGTATTTCTGTTTTTTAAAATAAATGTGCAAACATTTAGAAAAACCTGTTTTCACTTTGTCATTATGAGGTATTGTGTGTAGATCGAATGTTTTATTGAATCCTTTTTAGAATAAGGCTGTAATGCAAGAACATTTGGAAAAAGTCAAGGGGTCTGAATACTTCCCGAATGCACTGTACTAACAGGAGGCAGCATGGTAGCGAGGCTGACTTGGTGTCGTACCGTACACACCCAGCTGTAACACCAAGGTCATACAGCATTACATTTTGTAGCCAATTGCCATCCACATTCAACATGTATGTAACATGGTGTTATTGTGAGAGAACCTGTGAAATGAAGTATGAGAAAGTATGAACAAGTAATGTTTCTCCATTTGAATTGTTCAGAAAATATTATTTTATTTCATGTAATGTACACTGTACAAGCCATTGGAACATGTATTATGTTACAATAAGATTTTATCTCTGAAAATCAGGGCTTCCCATAACATTATTTCCATTTTCTTTTTAATCTTTGTGTTTTGCTGTTGACTCATGCATACATGCATGATGTAATAGTGATTTTCGTCTTTACATAAATTCAAAGGGAAAACGTAAAGATGATCTACTGACATCGTTCTCCAAACCTTTAACCTATCACTAAAGTGCTCAATCTAAAGTCATAGCATTTTACATATTGAACATGTGTAATCATTGTATAACAAATTATTACATTTAATCTTTGGCTAATATTTGGTGTAAATAGGCACACTGATTTCAGTGAAGACTTTTTATAAACATTTAAGGCAGTAATCTAATACATTTTCAGTTAAATCAACTGATATTTTCTAATGCATGACTGAAATTTCTGACAGTTCAATATTATATACCTCAGTTTAAAATGATTGAAGACATTGAGTTGTCACCTTTCAAAGTAGGCTCCTCTAGACTACAGAGGCTGCATTTACACAGACAGTCAAATTCTGATATATATACTGTACCAGTCAAAAGATTGGACACACTTAGTCATTCAAGGGTTTGAATTCTATATTGTAGAATAATAGTGAAGACATCAAAACTATGAAATAACACATTTGGAATCATGTAGTAACCAAAAGTGTTAAACAAATCAAAATACATTTTACATTTGAGATTCTTCAAAGTAGCCTCCCTTTGCCTTGATGAAAGCTTTGCACACTCAAATCTAAAATAAAATATTTTCCCTATTATTTTACAATGTAGAAAATGGTAAAAATAAAGAAATACCATTGAATGTGTAGGTGTGTCCAAACTTGTATGTGTGTCCAAAATATATATATACTTTATCACAAGTTGGGATTTTGTCCAACCAGATAAGCTCGTTTGCCAATAATTGGACAAAATATCAGATTTGGGCTGCCTGTGTAAATGCAGCCAGAGTGTATTCCTTAGCAGCACGGTGTTATTGATTGTGGAATATCATCCTTCATGGCAGTGAATGTGCCTGTTGGTTCTAGAGATCACAGGTAACTAGAACATGCTCTACAATTTAGTGATCTTCAATCGACTGGATAAATGCCCTTTGATATGGATGGTTGCTTAACCAGGTAGCAGAGCCATAGAAACCTGTCCCTCCCATGTTGCCCCTAACCCACAATTTTCCGCCCCTATCTCTATCCCTGTGTTACTATACAGTACCAATTAAAGGTTAAAAAAAATTAAAAATTAAAAGTTTGGACACACCTACCCATTGAAGGGTTTTTCTTAATTTCTTACACATTTCTACATTGTAGAACAATAGGGAAGAACTCAAAACTATGAAATAACACATATGGATCATGTCGTCACCAAAAAGGTGTTTAAACAAATCAAAATATATTTTATATTTTAAATTATTCAAAGTACCCACCCTTTGCATTGATGACAGCTTTTCACATTCTTGGCATTCTCTCAACCAGCTTCACTTGGAATGCTTTTCAGACTGTCTTGAAGGAGTTCCCATACAGGCTGAGCACTTTGTTGGCTGCTTTTCCTTCAGTCTGCTGTCCAACTCATCCCAAACAATCTCAATTGGGTTGAGGTCGGGTGATTGTGGAAGGCAGGTCATCTGATGCACCACTCCATCACTCTCCTTTTTAGTCAAATATCCTTTACACAGGCTGGAGGTGTGTTGGGTCATTGTCCTGTTGAAAAACAAATGACAGTCCCACTAAGCGCAAACCAGATGGGATGGCGTATGGCTGCAGAATGCTGTTGTAGCCATGCTAGTTAAGTGTGCCTTGAATTCTAAATGAATCTCAGACACTGTCACCAGCAAAGCACCTCCACACCATCACACCTCACATGCGGAGATCATCCGTTCACCTGCATCTCACAAAGACACGGCGGTTGGAACCAAAAATCTGAAATTTGGACAGATTTCCACCGGTCTAATGTCCATTGATCGTATTTCTTGGCCCAAGCATGTCTCTTCTTATTATTGGTGTCCTTTAGTAGTGGTTTCTTTGCAGCAATTCGACCATGAAGGCCTGATTCACGCAGTCTCCTCTCAACAGTAGATCTGGAGATGTGTCTGTTACTTGAACTCTGTGAAGCATTTATTTGTGCTGCAAATTCTGAGGCTGGTAACTCTAATGAACTTATCCTCTGCAGCAGAGGTAACTCTGTGTCTTCCTTTCCTGTGGCAGTCCTCATGAGAGCCAGTTTCATCATAGCGCTTGATGGTTTTTGCGACTGCACTTGATGAAACCTTCACAGTGCTTGACATTTTCAGAGTTGACTTGTCTTAAAGTAATGATGCACTGTCATTTCTCTTTGCCAAGACTGTTCAACGCTGTCATCAAGGCAAAAGGTGGCTACTTTGAAGAATCTCAAATATAAAATATATTTTGATTTTTTAACACTTTTTTGATTACAACTTGATTCCATATGTGTTATTTCATAGTTTTGATATCTTCACTATTATTCTACAATATAGAAAATAGTACAAATAAAGAAAAACCCTTGAATGAGTAGGTGTGCCCAACCTTTTGACTGGTACTATATATATAGATATTCTTAACCCCGGAACCCACCCATCCCACGATGCTCTCTGTCCCTTACTCCTCTCACCTATTACCCTCTTCCCCTTCTCCAATACCCCATTCTCCCTTTCTTCTTGCCCATCCTTCCCGTCCACCCTCCTCCTTCCCCACCCTTACTCCATCCTGTCACTCCCATCCCCGTTGATTTGCACCACACACTCCTTGTCCAGAGGCTCATTGCAGTGGGCAATGCCAAAGTGCTGACTGCTCACCTGGTACCTGCCTTGCTTGTCCAACCCCACAGCGGGCACAAAGCGCCGCTCAAACTGGATCTCCTGGCGCAGGTAGGACGTCCTCTTCTGGCAGGCGTCGCCCGTGCCCTCCTGGGAGGCGGAGAGAAACACCACTAGCTCAAAATGGCTGGCGCTGCCCTCACGCAGGGCCGGGTAAAGGGGGCTGTGGCGGTCCAGGACGTGGTAGAAGGTGAGGGGGAAGATGAAGAAGGGGCAGGGGCGTGGGCCCAGCCGGTCCAGCTGGAAGTCCAGGTTGGTCTGGTGCAGGACTTGGTCGTCTCTCTGTTCGTACAGCACGGCACTGACCTCCACGTCCACCAGGGGGCGTCGCAGAAGGTTGGTGGCCCGGAACAAGAGGCAGGGCTGGCCCTGGTGCTGACCTACCACCGCCTGGGGGCTGAACTGAATGGCCCCCGCACGCTTCTGGGGACGGGCGATCTTAGCCACAAACGCACCTGAGAGTGGGGAAGGGAGAGAGAAAATGTAGATATCAGTAGTTTTCCTCAGAAATATGTATGGTGTGTTGTTTTTTTGATCTCTAGAGACCCAGGTGAGACAAAGATTGAGTATTAACAAGAAATTAAAATAATAGAGTAAGAAAAAAAATCCAAGATGAAGAACACCAAACAGCTGTACCCTCAGCATTGAAACGGACAACAACAACCTGAGAAAGAGAAGTGCTCCTCTCCATTAGAAAGTACCTGTGATGAAAGCTTCCAGCATGAGCCCCAGCAGCATCTGAACTGCCAGCAGGGCTATAGCACTGGGACAGTCCCCACTGGGGAACATGGTGCCGTACCCTATGGTCAGCTGCGTCTCCAGGGAGAAGGAGAAGGCTGCGGTGAAGCTGGTGATGTATTTGACACACACTACGTGTCCCTCTGGAGGAGCGTCGTGGTCCTCCACCGCCAGGTCTCCATTGAGGTGGGCCAGTAGGTACCACAGGCAGGCGAACAGCAGCCAGTGGGCCACAAAGGAGGTGCAGAAGGCCAATAGGACCCAGCGCCAGCGCAGGCACACCACTGCCCCCCACAGGTCCTGCAGGGGAGAGCCAGGGAGTATAAACCCATTCAATTATTGCTGGTTTCCCAGACAGAGATAAAGCCTGATCCTGGTCTTATAATCAAGTTCAATGGATGTTCTCAATTGAGATTTTAAATTCAAGGCTAGTCTTAATCTATGTCTGCAAAACTGTCCCATAGAGTGTCTGTGTGTAACCTTTTATGTTAAGTTTACATTTCCGTTTAGTCAGCAGCACCTCTTCAACTATTGTGTGTGTTTCAACTCATTTATTTTACCTGTAGGGCTAGCAGCCAGGCAGAGGCAGATGCCCAGGAGGGCCACAGGCCAGGGGAGGGAGGGGAGGACCGCAGGGCGCAGTGACCGTCCTTGGTCACTAGGCGCTGGCAAGACAGGTAGGACGGGGATGATGTGGACAACAGGAGAGGGGAGGAGGAGACCTTGTTCCCGTCCAGGACATTGGTTGTTTTGGTCGTCATGGTTACAGGGAGGTGAGGGGTCGAGGGCAGGCGAGTGGGCAGGTCAGGATGAAGGTATCTGGAAACAAGGACAATCATGCCAAGAATCATAGAAGACCGTTTATTATAACTTTGTAAACATGGACAACTTTGACTTTACAAATCCACTTTGACATTGTTATGTAGTTAGTTATGTACATAGGGGGACAGACAGAGAGAGACAGAAACTTCCAGAAACGTCTAGAATGTTGTTGCAGGTGATTAGAGATGTGCTCAGTGGGGTATCTGTCAGTGGAACACAGCGACATGCAGAGCAGGAATGTGGTGAGTTTAATCTTGGAGGAACAGACTCAGTAACAATCACTACAGTACCAGACTGGGACTTCTCTCTCCCATCTGTTCTCTAGTCTTGTTCAGCAACATGTTAGAATGCTTTATGGATGATCACTGTGATAAATAACACACACCCTCCTCATGTACTGACTGTAGACTATATCATGGGACGTTTTTACAGTGTGATGACGTTTGAGGTATATATGAAAATATATATCATTCTGTGAGATTAAATATGTTTTTTATGAACCCATGAAGTCTCTTGTTTGCATTGTGTATGTACAGTATTTGCTAGCTGCAAGAGATGAGCTGAGAAAACATTGCACATACATTTTACAAACAATTATTTTAAGTGCTGTATCTAACTCACATCATGGACCAGAATGACTTATAGGGATGCATGGCTAAAAATCGCTCCTGTTTATAACTTTAGCCTGTAAATTGTGCACCATATACTGTCTGTAAGTATAAATGGAATATACAGCTAACAAAGTTATTCTTTTGAATCAAACACACTTCAATAAATGTAATTGTCAAAAGCTGTGCAATGTTTGTACAGCTAACGAAGTAGAAAATCAGCTGGGAAATTGTGTTGTTGTTCTTTTCTGTGTATTAGACGCATACAATTACACTCGGTAGTAAAAATGAGCCCTGAGCCTTGACTACACACGAGGGCAGTCACAAATGTCGTGGGAATCTCACTGGAGTAACTCTATGTTTCTAAGGGGTTTTATTCGTCAACATTTTCATTGGGGAATATTGAGGCACTTATGTTGGCTAATTAAATTACAGATTCGTTACAGTCAGAACCAGTGGTGGAAAAAGTACCCATTTGTCCTACTTGAGTAAAAGTAAAGGTACCTTCATAGAAAAAGACTCAAGTAAAAGTGAATATCACCCAGTAAAATAATACTTGAGTAAAAGTCTAAAAGTATTTGGTTTTAAATATACTTAAGTGTCAAAAGTAAATGTAATTGCTAAAATATAATATTTTCCAATTCCTTATATAAGGCAAAGCAGGGAAAGCCAGGGGCTCCAATCATTTATAAATTAAACGTGTGTTTAGTGTGTCTTCCAGATAGGGATCACCAGGGATGTTCTCTTAATAAGTGAGTGAATTAGACCATTTCGCTGTCCTGCTAAGTATTCAAAATGTAATGACTACTTTTGGGTGTCAGGGAAAATGTATGGAGTAAAATGTACATAATTTTCTTTCGGAATGTAGTGAAGTAAAAGTAAAAGTTGTCAAAAATATAAAGAGTTAAGTACAGATAGAAAAAAATGACTTAAGTGGTACTTTCAAGTACTTTACACCACTGGTCAGAAATAATCACTGGCACGGGCTAACAAGTCAGGCTGCAGCGGCTTGCTGCTAGCTACCACTTCTGTTCTCTAGGCCAAGCATGGGACTGTTATTACAGAAACAATATAGGGTAATGGGTAAGCATGGCTATGTGTTAGTGCAGTAAGAAGTGCTTCATTGTCCTGAGGTGGGGGGATGCCAGCTTGAGAGAGGCCATCAGAGAGGCCGTCACATGAGGGGCATGCGGCGTGCAGGGGAGGCAAAAACACACACACACAGTGGTTACAAATCCCCAATGTCCCCCACAGTCTGTTGGGCCTGGCGGCCATTTTCTCCTCAGTATGTGTGTGAGATAGTGGCGGCTATTAGATGATGCTAACAACAGCACTCTTTCTGTGGGCTCTCTCTGTGGATGGATGAGGAGGCTCAGTGGCTGCTGGGATAGTTTGAGGTTGTTGTTTGGGGTTGTTGGTTGGAGATAGCTTGGCTACATTGCTCCCTAAGCTATAGCTTAGTTTAGCCAACAATGATACAATCATCAGAGGGCCATCTATCACTGCAAAGTGCGGTGCAGGAGAGTTTGCCATTTTCCAGCAGATACGTTCATTGTAGATAATACATTACCAGCATGTTATTGAGTGTTTGTCTTAGGTGCCAAAGTTTAAGGGGGTATAGGTATATGTAGGAGGAGGCTGTTTTACTTGTCCTCTGATTTATCCCTCCACTAGCCTACACTGGTGTTGATTACCGCATCTTACATATGTTGAAGTTTAATATTACAACCTGTCCACCTCTGTTTCATAACCACAGATAAAGCATTTACAGGATGTATATATAATATAACTGAGTCTATAACTGTTTAGCTCCAGATGGTTAACAGGGTCTCCCTTTAACATCCAGCTTTACCCCCATCCCCATAGAGATCCAATGGGAACCTCCACCTGGAGCTAAACAGTTATAGACTATAGATTATAGTTATAGACAGTTATATTATAGATACATCCTGTAAATGCTTTCTCTGTAGTTATGAAACAGAGTAAGACAGGTTGTGCAAGTTGACCTCCCTTTGTCCTACTTAGGCCTATATCTAACGTGTTAAAAATGAAAAGAAACACCCATTTTGTTACTTCAAGCTGGAAAAAGTTGACCTGTTATTTGACTTCTTCAGTCTAGGGTCTCCAAGGGTACAAGCTGTGTTTATGTATTCATTTACATGTACATGATTGACAGTAGACACAGTCTTGGTTACGTTTTGCTGGCAATGGGTGATTCAGCTGGTCAATTTCTTGCACATTGTTCAATAATGTTGCACAAACTCAATCTTGCAGTTTGAATTTGAAAGTCTAACTTTTTGGGGACAGATTTGACAGCTTTTTCTGTTGTGATGCACCATAGTCTCATCTCTCTGTCTCCCTCTCTGTCTCTAATGCTGTGTCACTCTCTGTCTCGCTGTCTGACTCTCTCTCTCTATCCCTCTCTGTCTCTCTGTCTGTCTCTCTTTCTGTCTCTCCCTGTCGCTCACTCTGTCTCTCTATCAATGTCTCTCTCTCTCTGACTCTTTATCTCTCTGTCTTCCTCTCTGTCTGTCTATGTCTCCCTCTCTGTCTCCCTCTCTGTCTCCCTCTCCCTCTCTCTCAATCTGTCTCTCTATCGATGTCTGTCTCTCTCTCGGCCGCTGTGTCTCTCTCCCTGTCTCTTTGTCTCTCTCACACACAGTCTCATATCACCCTCTCTCTCTTCCTCTCAGTGGCCTGGGTCGTCTGACTCCCAGTCCATCCGTAAGGTTACTCACCGTAGTATAGCACCAGGGCCAGCGATCACCCGTCTGATGGTGCCCTTTTCACCCGAGCGCTGATCCGAGGGCGGGCAGGAGGCGAGGCCAGGGGCGGGAAAACCACCAAATCCGTGGGATGAGAAGATGGGGGGTAAATCCCGAGGTATTCCCAAGGTAAAGGAAGGAAAAGATAGTGTCACCCCAGGAACTCTTCGGCGTGGGAGCCGGACTGAGCCCAACGCTCTGCTCTTCCGATCTGCAGCTCCGGCTCTCTGCCGAGGATGATTCGATTGGTCACATTACTCTGCATGTGGCCAATTAGTGTTCCCGGAAGGCGAGAGAGGGAGGAGAATAACCCAAAGAACAACACCTTGTCACAGTTCATTGACAGAGCCAGTTGTAGCTCCTCTGAGTCCTGTGGTTGGTAGGAGTAAATTAGTATAGGAATGATGATGAGAGAGAGGCTCTGGAGGGGGAGTGTGACAACAGGGTGTCTTTGTGTGTGTGTGTGTGTGTGTGTGTGTGTGTGTGTGTGTGTGTGTGTGTGTGTGTGTGTGTGTGTGTGAGAGAGAGAGAGAGAGAGAGAGAGAGAGAGAGAGAGAGAGAGAGAGAAAGAAAGCGAAAGAGAAAGAGAGAGAAAGAGAGGGAGGGGGGGTGAGAGAGAGAGAGAGAGAGAGAGAGAGAGAGAGAGAGAGAGAGAGAAAGGGAAAGAGAGAGAAAGAGAGGGAGGGGGTGGAGAGAGAGAGAGGGAGAGAAGGATTGATTGTTCCATTGCAAAATCTACCTTCACATTACTATCTACCCTCACTCTTTAATAAAGTCTTTCTGTTGCTAAAGTTTGAAATGTTGCAGAAGTTCAAAGTTCAAAGAAAGAGACTTGGCAAAATGGGTGGGGCTATATCTTGCCTGGTTGGCCTTGTCCGGGGGTATCGTCGGACGGAGTCATAGTGTCCCCGGAACCTCCCTGTCTCAGCCTCCAGTATCTATGCTGCAATAGTCTATGTGCTTGGGGCTAGGGTCACTCTGTCCTATCTGGTGTAATTCTCCTGTCCTATCTGATGTAATTCTCTTGTGTGAACTCTCCTCCCCCCCCTCTCTCTCTCAGGGGCTTTATTGCATGGGAAACATATGTTTACATTGACAAAGCAAGTGAAGTAGATAATAAACAAAAGTGAAATAAACTAAAATGAACAGTAAACATTACACTCCTAGAAGTTCCAAAATAATAAAGACATTTCAAATTTCATATTTAGTCTATATACAGTGTTGTAACGATGTGCACATAGTTAAAGTACAAAAGGGAAAATAAATACACATAAATATGGGTTGTATTTACAATGGTGTTTGTTCTTCACTGGTTGCCCTTTTCTTGTTGCAACAGGTCACACATCTTGCTGCTGTGATGGCACACTGGTATTTCACCCAGTAGATATGGGAGTTTATCAAAATTTGGTTTGTTTTAAAATTCTTTGTGGATCTGTGTAATCTGAGGGAAATATGTGTCTCTAATATGTTCATACATTGGGCAGGAGGTCAGGAAGTCCAGCTCAGTTTCCACCTCATTTTGTGGGCAGTGTGCACATAGCCTGTTTACTCTTGAGAGCCAGGTCTGCCCGCCGTGGCCTTTCTCAATAGCAAGGCTATGCTCACTGAGTCTGTACATAGTCAAAGCTGTACGTTGTCAAAGTTTGGGTCGGTCACAGTGGTAGGGCCAAGTAGCATTCTGGTTTTCTTGTGTTCTCTGTTTTCTTGTGAATAATTATCTTTTTGTTTTCTCATGATTTGGTTGGGTCTAATTGTGTTGGTGTCCTGGGGCTCTGTGGGGTCTGTTTGTGTTTGTGAACAGAGCCTCTGAACCAGCTTGCTTAGGGGACTCTTCTCCAGGTTAATCTCTCTGTAGTTGATGGCTTTGTTATGGAAGGTTTGGAAATCGCTTCCTTTTAGGTGTTTGTAGAATTGAACGTCTCTTTCTGGATTTTGATAAATAGCGGGTAACTGCCTAATTCTGCTCTGCATGCATTATTTGGTGTTTTACGTTGTACACAGAGGATATTTTTTCAGAATTATGCATGCAGTCTCATTTTGTGAATTCTTGGTTGGTGAGGCGGACCCCAGAGCTTACAACCATGAAGGGCAATGGGTTCTATAACTGATTCAAGTATTTGAAGATCCTAATTGGTATGTGGAATATTTGTAAGGGGTGTGTTGGTGCCAATTTCACCTCATTCTACCCCTTCAACCAGGGTGGTAGTTGCAAATTTGCCTCTGTTTATTACGGATGATCAAATCAGGAAAGAGATGAGTAATTTCAGTAAGTTTGCTAGCAGATGTTGTTAAGCACGTTGTTTCGCACCGCAGGCAAGTGTTCATGTTTCTGAATAACAATGAGCAACAGCTAAATGTTCATTTTAAAGTGAGGCATGGGGAGGGGCTCTATGCAGGGTTTGCCATCACAGATAGTCTACGGTGTTTTGAGTGTGGGGATTTGGGGCATAAAGCTTTGCGTGACCACATAAAGGCCGTAGACAAGGTGAGGGTACAGGGGTCAGTGGGGGAAATTGAGGTCAATGTGCAGGGGGACAATGAAATGCAGGCAGCAGAGGCTGGGCCTAGTCATGCCAGTGATGGTGGTGTACATGAGGCTGAGCCTAGTCAGGCTAGAGATGGTGGCATAGCTGAGGCTGGGCATAGTCATGCTATGGATGGTGGTGTAGATGAGGCTGGGTCTAGTCAGGTTATGCTAGTGGATGAGGAGAGTATAGTGGGGAAGTGTAAGAGACTGGCACCATGGAACCTTTGCCTGGTGCTGGGGGGAGGCCCTGACCAGAGAGGAAGGGCAGGTGGTCAGGATGGGAGATGGAGATGAGGAGGAGGAAAGTCAGTCTGAGGAAGAGGATGATGCGGAGGCCTATTTTTCAGCCTCCTCTTCATTGGGTCTGGAGCTGACAAGCAGAGGGGACAAGCAGAGGGGTCAGTATACAGTGAGTGAACTGACAAGGTTCCTGAATGAGACCAAGAGGAAAAAAGTACATTTTGAGGCTTTTTTTTCTGATCTGAGAAAGTTTGTAAGATCAGTATAACATTGTTGTGTCTTTGGCTATGCCGGATTAAGTGATATGACATGCTATTCTATAAAATCCTTTCTCTGTAATTAATATTACCTGATTGAGCTAATCATGTAAATGCAATTAACTAGAAAGTCGGGGCACCACAAAATAATATTTATAGTGCTATTATCTTCCCGAATAAACTCTTAAAGACCTAGTAATATTTTACATCAATAGCAGTCAATATTAATCATCACCTTACTTCAGTCTCATCTGAAAGTTGTAAATTCTTGGTTATCTTTACGAACCCTGGCTGAATCAGCAATACAAAATTGGGTTTAATTCTTTATTTAGTAAATACCTAACTAATTAAACAGAATTACATATACACAGAATGAATCATACCTTGATTACAAATTATGTCATAAAGGAAAACGTCCCTAGCGGACGGAGCAGATATGACAGCTGGTTACACAAAGGAAAATGGGTTGGGTTTGACTGAAAGAGCGGGAAGACTGAGGAACAAAGGGAGAAGCTGTGCTATCATAAATACAATATTCTATGCATTCTAAATTACCACCCATTTGGAAAAGGAAAATGCAATAAATATTATATAAAAAATATATATATAAAAAATAGGTTGGTGGTAGATGGAAGGCCGTGTTGCCCAACAGAGTCCTTGTCCTTTGAAGAGTGTCTCTGGTGGTGAACGGGAAATGTTGTAGTGTCGTCGTTGGGTGGTAGGCAGGATACTCTGTCTGTCCTTTCCTAACCCACGTTTTTAGCTGCCGTTGCTAACTCAATGGCTATGATGTCTCACTTCTTTAGTGAATAAGAGTTCACGCTGAGGTTGGCTTAGTTCTGTAGTTGACATGTTAGTCCTTTTCAACGTATGGACCGTCTTCCCCACATCCTCGGAACAGGAGGTTACATTTTCGTCAAGGCTTTGTGGCAAAGAAGGGGGTCAAGTGATAAATGGCAGATATGTGAGAGCAGAACTAATAAACGGGCTCTGACCGATCACTAAAATGGCCACCTCTGTCAGTACTACAGATCACAAAATGGCAGACCGCCAAGACTACAAGTCCCAGAAGCAAGGGGAACCCTCAGAAGGTGGAGCCGACCCACAGATAAAGGGTCAAGAAAAACCAGGAAGAGGAAGAGAGAGTGCTGGAAGGATCTATGAACAGTAGAGAAAGAGACAATAGAGATTGGCTGGATTTACCGTGTATGAGCTGGATTGTTTTGGACTTACCTGTTGGCGTTTGGACCTGGACCTACCGAGAACCCGATTTGTGTACCGAACCCTGCTACCTTGACCTCGCCTACGGCCTGGGTGGAGCAGGACGGAGAAACAAACAAACAGGTACTGTCCTGTTCGAAAGAACTCTTATTCTTGGGTGATTTGGTGACAGTTTACCACTTAATTTGAAACAAACGCTCCTAACCTTGAAGAGGTTTGCCACAGCTTATATAGTGGAGGGAGAAGTGTGTGTTTTCATAGTTTTATAACCCATGTCTCTTCACAGGGGCGGGCCACTGATTGAGCAGAGCCCTAACCTTATGAAACCCAATTCTCTCATTTGGAAGCTAAAATTACATTTAATCTTTTCACCAATAATTTTATATTCAAACATTTAAATTGCACAAACATTCCATGTGAATCTGATGTGAAACTATAATGTGTAGACTTTCCACTGTACCGTTTATGTCATCCTATCATTGATGAGAATGTCTCAGATGACAACCGAACTGACATCCTATTCATTAACCAGTTACCTCTACAATCTCGTTCTGAACATCGTATAGTCCGTGAATCTGCACGGCCCCGGGTCTCACCAATGAGTTCGTACCACACCAATCTTAGTTAAATATTTATTTACTAAATAGCTAAAATGATGATAAATGATACACATAGACAAAACACATTATAGGCTATTGATTAGAACTTAGTATAACGGGCCAACACACTATGGCGCGTTACCCACAACAGGGATTTCAAAGAGAGAGAGAAAACAGAAAGTACACGAGATAAATATACATTTGGGTGAATTTGTCAGCTATGCTTATTCTAACCCCAGCCTTGCCCCAAACTGCCGCTCTTATGGGTCAGAATATAATGATGTAATTACGTGGGGAAGTTCTCTGTGGATTCTCCGCGTGGACCGTTCAGGCTGCTCGATGACGCTCTTCTCCGTCGCACCTCTCAGGTCGTCCTCACGATGTGAGTGTACTTTTGGCTTAGGAGTCTGTTCCCTCACCCTTGCTCTGGAAGGAGTCTTCAGAGGACAGACAGCTCTGTAGCTCAGAGCTCACAGCATTGGAATGAAACAGTGTAGATACCTCAATTCGATGGGAGATGGAGGCTAGGTAGTTCGACTTGAATTCACCCGCTTAGACACAGGTACTCATCTGTAGCTTGGGTAGAAAAATATTTATTTGTCTTCAAACTTGTGTTGCGTTCTGGGTTCGGTGACTTTTTAGACCTTGGCTGCAGCTTGGGTCACGTAGTCTTGTCTGTAAATTCTTTACTCACAGGTTATATACCCTTTTGTCAGAAGTGGGCATAACCGCCTTAAGAGCAATTCTCTGGGTGTACCAAGTTATGAGGGCAAGATCTAGTTTTGACTCAAATCCAATTTTAGACAACTAACTTCACATTTCATCTTTCCCAAAACATTCTCTTTGATTTGGATATTTTTCATACAACGTACAATGTGTAAACATCAAACATATACTAGGACAACTCTTCACGTTACAATGTTTTCATCATAACGTCATCTATTAACCTTTAATAACAAAACAAAAAAGACATACATTTTCATATCCCATCTATCGTCATGTCCACCTTTGTGGCTGACGGAAACCATTGTTCCAAAGTCCCTTTATTTCATGTTTAATGTTCTGGGGCTGGTTCTCCATATTAACAGGACAAATGAATTTGTCTGTGGCCTGAGATTTACCAGGGGCGTGAGGGGTCATAAAACCCCCACATCTTCAGACCCCTAGATCTCTCCTCCTCTGTTGGGGTTAAGAGATAATCTGTAGGGTTGTGGTCTCCTGTAACCTGACCTGATCAGGACAGTCATGACACTGGCTTTTCACTCACTTTTTATGGAGACACTTTGGGTAGGTTCACTTAATATAAATGGCGTCAGAGATGTGAAAAGAGGAGTATGTTGGGTGAATATGTAAAACAAACAAAAAAGTACAGGTGTTGTTTCTGCAGGAGACGCATGGTGATGTGGTGAATGAAGTTGATTGGGGGCTCTGGTGGAAAGGGGCAAGTGTGTTGAGCTATGGGACAAATTTTAGTACAGGGATGGCAGTCCTTTTTGTACCGGTCAGTCTGTAAAAATGTGCTCCTCAAAAGAGGTGTGTAGGGGTAGGCTGCTTGTTGTAAAGCAGAAATTAACAATATGGGTTTTGTCTTAATACATTTGTATGTGCCTAACACAGGGAGAGAGAGAGGGTTTCTATTTGGGTGTCTTAGACAGGAACTCTCACAGGTTGTGTCTGAGGAGACGCTGGTGGTCGGCGGGGAATGGAACTGAACAATGGATTTGACAAAAGACAGAAATGGGGAAGAGCCCTATTCAGGGTCAGTGGGAGTGTTAAGGGACATCATTAATCAGTTCGATCTAGTGGATGTTTGGAGAACTAAACATCCTGACACAACACAGTATACATGGGTAAAGGTGTTTGGGCCTAGGGTGAGTGCAGCCCGACTTGATCGGTTTTACATGTCTAGGAATCGGAGCAATAGGCTGCTGGACGCCACCATTCTCCCAGTGGGGTTTTCGGATCATCACATAACCATGGCTCGGCTGTCTTTCACCAGGGCCCCGGCAGGCATCTTATTGGAAGTTCAATGTAAGGCTCTTACAAGATGCCACTTTTTCTCAGGTTTCCAGACCTTTTGGGAAAGGTTGGGGCAGCGAAGAGAGGAGTATGAGTCTCTGAGTCAATGGTGGGATGTGGGGAAAGTCCAAATTCGGCTTTTCTGTCAACAGCATACATCTTTCTCATCCTCAGAGGCTAGGAGAGTATTGGGGGAACTCGAGCATGGTATAGTGAGATGGAGGTAGCGATGGTGGGGCAAGGCAATGTAGGCCTCCAGGCTAATTTAGCTGAATTACGTAGGGACCTGGGCAGTTTTTTCCAGGTTAAAGCAAAGGGAGCACTTGTAAGAGCTAGGTTCTCCATGCTCAAGGAGATGAACGCTCCCAGCTCCTTCTTCTTTGTTTTGGAAAGACAGAGTGGTGAAGCCAAGAGTATGCATTGTCTAGGGCTGTCTGATGGGCAGGTGACCTCTGTGGTGGGAAGATGTGGGAGTGGTCTGTGGAGTATTATACTGAGTTGTATAGGGCAGAACTGTGTTATCCTATGTGTGCTCAGGTCTTGTTTTCAGAACTCCCTAAGCTCTCTCTGGCACAGAGGGATGAAATTGACATTCCTCTGTTGTCCCATGAACTGGCAGAGGCCGTAAGTTTTGTAAGGAATTCTCGGGAATAATTGAACTGGACTTCTTTTGTGTGTTGCGTGAATGCGTCGGGGTAGGAGAGTTGCCGATGAGCTGCCATCGGTCGACTCTGACTCTCCTGCCCATAAAAGTGGACGTGTGTGAACTTAAGAACTGGAGGCCTATGGCATTGCTCTGTGCGGTACTATAGGATATTTGACAAGGTCCTCTCTAACAGACTGATGTCCCATCTGGACTCTATAGTACACAAGGACCAAACATATTGTGTACTGAGACGATCAATCATGAACAATTTGTTCTTAATCAGGGACATGTTGGACTTGTCGAGAGGTTCTAATGTGAACTTTGGACTGCTCTCTTTAGGTCAAGAGAAGGCCATTGATAGAGTGGACCATGAGTATCTGTTTGATATGTCTGTTTTGGGGATTGGGAAAAGTGTTTTGACCTGTGTGAAGATGTTGTATGCAGGGGTGTCATGTATGGTCAAGGTGGGAGGGGGGCTCAGTAGGCCAGTCTGGGTGAGACTGGGCATTAGACAAGGATGCGCTCTATCGGGGCAGTTATATACACTAGCCATTGAAACTTTTTTTGGCCTGCTACGCAGGAGACTGCAGAGAGTGTGCTGGACAGGCATGGGTGTGTTGACAGGCATAGCATTGTCGGCGTGTGCAGATGACATTTCTGTGATGGTCAGGGATGATCAGGATATGAAGGCACTAGAGACTGATATGAAGGTGCATGAGGGAGCTTCATCAGTTAAGGTAAACTGGGGCAAGAACAAAGCTCTGTTAAGTGGGGCATGGGGGGATAGGGCCCCTCTGTTTCCAGGGGGTTTGCAGTGGGGTTGTGAAGGGCTTAAAATGTTGGGGGTGTACCTGGACTCAGAGAGGTGGGTCAGAAAGAACTGGGAGGGGCTGTAACAGTCAATGGTGTCAAGACTTGCCAGGTGGAGGTGGTTCCTGTCCCAAGTGTCATATAGAGGGAGGGTGCTGATAATCAACAACCTGTGGCATAAACTGGCTGTCCCCAACCCCCCCGCCGGTCTGCTCACAAGCTGGTGGATTTTTTCTGGTCGGGCCATCACTAACTGAGGGTGGCAGTGTTGTACATGACCGTCCACACCCTGGAGAGCAGGGTGTCTGCTTTCTGACTAAAGGCAGTGCAGAGACTTCTGTACCATACTGATGTCATTTGGAGGGAACCAGCGTGTGCGCTGCTGAGGAGAGCTGGCTGATTCGGTTTGGACCAGCAATTGTTCCTCATAAAGCTGGAGAGGCTGGGTACAGGACCTGGCAACTGCTAAGGCCCACACGAGAAGGGGGTGTGGAGCCTGGGCTGTGGGAGAAGCCTGTCTTCCACAATCCAGCCATCCTTTTGAGATCGGTTCAGTCTGCCACCCTGCAGAGGCAACTGATGGGTTTACTAAGGCTGGGTGACCTGAGACTGCTGGGAGACGAGGGGTGGAAAACCCCGGAAGTCCTGGCACAACAAACAGAAATAACATATTTTAGGCTGCTGGAGAAAATCCTGGAGGAGGTCCAGGAGGCACTGTCTGAGCCGGTAAGGGGGGTGTTTGTGTGGCCAAAGGGGGAGGATCCACCAATGTTTCCGTCACTGCAGGTGTCGGCAGAGACTGGGGACTGGCAAGGATGACTTGTTAGATTTTAACACTCCGAGCCTGGGGGAGTTTGAGGATGTGGGAGGTAAAGCCCTCTACAACCTCTGCGTTAAAGTGAGGAACATTAGGAGCCTAACAGGAGTGAAGGCACATCAGTGGCAGGGTGTATGTGGGGCGGACAGTGTGGTGGGTTTTAGATGGAGGGGGCTCTACAAACCCCCAGTACCAAAGAGGTCAGGGGACCTCCAGTGGAGGGTTCTACATGGAGCCCTGGCCACTAACCGCTGGTTGGTACGGGTTGAACCGAGAATCGGGCAGTGGTGTCCTTTCTGTGTTATGAGAGAAACTGTGATTCATGTGTTTTCTGTGTGCGCCAGGTTAATGCCTTTAATGTCTCTGTTGGAATGTCTGTGTGAGAGGTTGGGAGTGGTTTTTACTGCTGGGATGTCTGTGTGAGAGGTTGGGAGTGGTTTTTACTGTTGGGATGTCTGTGTGAGAGGTTGGGAGTGGTTTTTTACTGTTGGGATGTTTATAATGGGGTACAGGTATTCGAGCAAGGAGAAAGCCAAATGTGTTTTGTTGAATTTTCTGTTTGCTCAGGCAAAGTTGGCTATTTGGCTAACAAGGAGGAACAGGGTCAAAGGTGGGGGGATAACAGACCATTTACTGTTATTTAATGGGATGGTCTCTGCGTGCCTTAGGGTGTAATTTGAGTTCTATTAAATGATAAAAAGGGTGGAGATGTTTCAGGAGATATGGTGTGTTGGGGGGCCTGTCTGTATAACTGGGGAAGATGTTTCAGGAGATATGGTGTGTTGGGGGGCCTGTCTGTATAACTGGGGAAGATGTTTCAGGAGATATGGTGTGTTGGGGGGCCTGTCTGTATAGCTGGGGAAGATGTTTCAGGAGATATGGTGTGTTGGGGGGGGTCTGTATAGCTGGGGAAGATGTTTCAGGAGATATGGTGTGTTGGGGGGCCTGTCTGTATAGCTGGGGAAGATGTTTCAGGAGATATGGTGTGTTGGGGGGCCTGTCTGTATAGCTGGGGAAGATGTTTCAGGAGATATGGTGTGTTGGGGGGCTGTCTGTATAGCTGGGGAAGATGTTTCAGGAGATATGGTGTGTTGGGGGGGGGCCTGTCTGTATAGCTGGGGAAGATGTTTCAGGAGATATGAAGATGTGATATGGTGTGTTGGGGGGCCTGTCTGTATAGCTGGGGAAGATGTTTCAGGAGATATGGTGTGTTGGGGGGCCTGTCTGTATAGCTGGGGAAGATGTTTAGGATATACGGTTGTAGAAGTGGTGAGGTTTTTGGTTATTGTGGTGTTGTTTTGTATCGTGGGTGTCACGCTGCTATACGAAGACCAAAGAAACACTGTACAAAAACACAAGGTTGAAACCCAAACAAAAATGCGAGGAGTACCTTGAATAAGTAACACACGCGTACAATGATTAACACACGGGACGAGACCCGTAATCATCTGCGCAATCCACAATGGCAAGAAAGCCAGAACACACAGCACAGGTACTCACACGCACCAACGGACAGTAACGGATAGTAACAATAATCGACCAGACCATGGAAACCAAAGGGTACATATATACAAATACAAATACTAATCAGTGGGAATAGGGGTCAGGTGTGCGTAATGAAAGTTCCCAGAGGCATCCGTGACAGTGGGGTAGAGGGCATGGTGAGTATGGTACATGTATGCAGTACAGGATATATTTTGGTGTTTTATTTGAAGGGGGAGAGGTTTTAATGAAATTAGATTGTTTCATTAAAGAAAGACCAAAAGTCTCAATCTCTCTCAACCTCTGAATGCTCGGCTATGAAAAGCCAACTGACATTTATTCCTGAGGTGCTGACCTGTTGCACTCTCTACAAACACGGTGATTATTACGATCTGGCCTTAATGGCCATGTATTCTTAGAAGCTCCACTGGGCACAGCCAGAAGAGAACTTAGGTTCTAGCCTTTCATGGGAGTTTTTCCTCACCCCCGTGCTTCTACATCTGCATTTCTTGCTGTTTAGGGTATACGCACTTTGTGACATCTGCTTTACAAATATAGGGCTTTATAAATATAGGGCTTTATAAATACAGGTGTCACATTCTGACCTTTATTTCCTTTGTTTTGTCTTGTCTTTATTTAGTATGGTCAGGGCGTAAGTTGGGGTGGGCAGTCTATGTGTGTTTTTCTATGTTGGGGTTTTGAGTTCAGCCTAGTATGGTTCTCAATCAGAGGCAGGTGTCGTTAGTTGTCTCTGATTGAGAATCGTACTTAGCCTGGGTTTCACTTTTGAGTTGTGGGTGTTTGTTTCCGTGTGAGTGTTTGTTGCCACACGGTACTGGTTCGGTTTTGTTCGTTTCACGTTTATTGTTTTGTAGTGTTCAGTTTGTCTTTAAATAAACGTTATGGACACTTACCATGCTGTGCATTGGTCCTCCGATCTTTCTCGCTACTCCTCCTCAGAAGAGGAGGAATGCCGTTACAACAGGGCTTTATAAATACATTTGTTCCTAGGGAGGAGGGGTTAGGGTTTCTTCTGGAAAGGGCCTAAATACACTGGCCCAGCGTACTAGCAGCAGTGTGTGTGAAAGTGTGTGTGTGGTGTCAGTATGCAGGTGTGCACATGTTATGTGTGTGCTGGAGTTTCAGTGTTAGTATGTGTGAGTGTGTGGGTCGAGTCCAGTGTGTGTGCATAGAGTCAGTTCAAGAAATGTAGTGTAAAAATGTGTTAATGCAGATATTCCAGGTAGCCATTTGATTAGCTATTTAGCAGTCTTGTTTAGCAGTCTCATGGCTCCCGCCACTCTTTCGCCGCCGCTTGGGCTTTCAAGTCCTGGGGATTAGAGCCTGCTCTGGAGTAAACAGAAAGTACAGAGCTGCCCACTAGTTGAAGTAGATGTCCTGAAACTGTTTTCAGTCATAGGAAATGATAGCGGAGACATTATGTACAAACAAAAGTTAAGATCAGTGTAAAAAAACAACACCCGAAATCGGTCAGAATCCTGTAAGACGGCTGTTATCCACTGCACACGGTAACATGCCCCATCTAAGTTACACAACTATCCAGAAAGCCCTTCAATTGCTGAAATGAGTTAATCAAATCAATGATGAGAATAGTCAGAATAACCAATACCTGACATGGTGGCGTAGCAGGAAGCTCAGAGTACCATGTACCAAGAGGTTGTGAGTTCAAATCCCAGGTGAGAATATGTTGAATAATTATTACTGTATCAATGAACATGCACAATGTAATCATCTATGTCAAATATTAATATTGAAAGCACTGTGTAAGTATCCCTAACCTTGCCAACAGAAAAAGAGCTAGGAATGGATCAATGGTTCACCAATCAGGGCCTTGATTGGCTCGGCAAGAGTAACAAGCTTTTTCTTTTGGAGAACGTTTCTTTGGGACCTTCAGGCGACATCCTGACAACTGATACACATAAATGTTCTTGCAACGTCCCATGAAACATGTCTAGAACATGAATATCTTATATAATGAGAACATGGCGACCACGTTCTGTGTATGTTTGCTGGGACGTTGCATCAGCCTCCTGTATTTATGCTGCAGTAGTTTGTGTTCGAGGCGCTAGGGTCAGTCTGTTATATCTGGAGTATTTCTCCTGTCTTATCCGGTGTCCTGTGTGAATTTAAGTATGCTCTCTAATTGTCTCTCGTCCTTTCTTTCTCTCTCTCGGAGGACCTGAGCCCTAGGATGCCTCAGGACTACCTGGCCTGATGACTCCTTGCTGTCCCCAGTCCACCTGGCCGTGCCGCTGCTCCAGTTACAACTGTTCTGCCTGCAGCTATGGAACCCTGACCTGTTCACCGGATGTGCTACCTGTCCCAGACATGCTGTTTTCAACTCTCTAGAGACAGCAGGAGAGGTAGACATACTCTGAATGATCGACTATGAAAAGCCAACTGACTTTACTCCTGAGGTGCTGACCTGTTGCACCCTCGACAACCACTGTGATTATTACTATTTGACCCTGCTGGTCATCTATAAACATTTGAACATCTTGGCCATGTACTATTATAATCTCCACCCTGCACAGCCAGAAGAGGACTGGCCACCCCTCGTAGCCTGGTTCCTCTCTAGGTTTCTTCCTAGGTTCTGGCCTTTCTAGAGAGTTTTTCCTAGCCACCGTACTTCTACACCTGCATTGCTTGCTGTTTGGGGTTTTAGGCTGGGTTCCTGTACAGCACTTTGTGACATCAGCTGATGTAAGAAGGGCTTTATAAATAAATGTGATTGATTGATTGATGGAAAATTCTCCTAACCCACAGAAAACTGGGAACGTTTGTTAGCTGGGTTGTTCCATTGCAAAATCTACCTTCACATTACTATCTACAGCACTCACACTTTCATAAGGTCTTTCTTGGCATCTTTCAAAACTGCAAACTGAGTTGTGTAATGTATGTTTTGGCTTGTTTCAGATCTCTTTATAAGTAGAAGTCTTTAGATAGAATGTCATGTGGGTGTGTTGTTATACCTGCTGTTGGCTCTGACTGACACTCTAACCCTCATTCAGTCTCATTAGTCTGAAGACAGAGGTAAGGTAGAGAGACAGAGAGAGAGAGAGGGCAGACTCGGGTCATTCACCTGCTGCTGGGCAAAATGTTGCCGCCCCTCCATCTCCCCCTTCTTCTTCTTTTCAGTAACACTCTGTGTTTCTTTCTCTACCCCCCTTTTCTCTGTCACTCCCTCTTCCCCTCTCTCTTTTTCTCTCTGGTCTGGTTGGGCTGTGTTCAACTATGCCAGTACAACTCCTTTCCTCCACTGTCCCACTACAACACAAGTGTTTCCCAGTGGAGAACAAGCTGCATTGTGTAGTGGTTACCACTAGAGAGCAGATTACCCTTTTTTTAAATCCGGATTTTCTCAGTGGTTTGTAGAGTGGTTTGGTAGAGTGGTTTTGGCGTTATGGTGTGACAGAGCTGCTGCATAAAAGCCTGACTGTCTTTCTGTAAAAACGCTCACTGCTAAGACAGTATGCTGTGAATCCTTAGGTAACACGCTTTGTGTTCACACAGACATAAATCACTCCCGCTCTCTTTCTCTCCCTCTTGCTTTCTATTTTTGCTTTTTCCGTTTTTCTCCTGGTTGGTGTTAGCTGACAGTGTGAATTAAATGCCCCATTCTTACTCTAAAGAACATACTGCTACTGAATGACCATAAAACACCTTATAGCTGAAGCTAACAACAAACGTCCCCACAACTTTAGAGTACGTTCCCTTAAAAGTGTAATTTGGTCATTACTTAACTTTTTCATAGGAATGTTCCAGTGATGTGCATGGACTGTTTCCAAGAGACCATTGCCTTAATGCCAAACATAACTTACCCAGAGAACGTGGTGACCATGTTCTCAGAATATTCACCATTAATGTTCTAGACTTGTGTTTTTGGAACGTTGGAAGAATATTCCAGTGTTCAGTTTTCTGAAGGTTTGGAGAATATTCTATCAACGTCACACCAAACAAACACAGAATATGGTTGCAATGTACTGGCCCAACGCTCAAACCACTTGGCTACCTGCCGGGAATGTTCTCCTAACTCGAACGCCAAACATGCTAAATAAGTTCTCAGGAGGTTTTTGCTAACACACATAAAATGTTCCCCAAACGAATGGAAAATTGGACACTCAAACATAATGGACAATTACGAGTTACATTACAAAAACGTTCTCTATCCCTAAAATTGTTAGCTGGGCAACTGTTTTCACACACACTACCGGTCAAAAGTTTTAGAACACCTACTCATTCAAGAGTTTTTGTTTTTTACTATTATCTACATTGTAGAATAATAGTGAAAACAAACTATGGAATAACACATATAGAATCATGTAGTAAACATAAAAGTGTTATAAAATATTTGGATTTGTTAATTTGAGATTTTTCAAATAGCCACGTAAAATACTGTATTCAGTACAGGTTACAATTACAGTAACTAACAACAACAAACATAAAACATCATCTGAACAAAACTGACAATATTGTACAGAAAATACTACAGTAAACATACTATATATTATCTCTTCACCTAGCTGGATCTGGCCAGAGAATTTCATCAACATCACAAGCAATATCGTCATTAGCAAGACAACGCGGGAAGAACCGTCTTGAATGTCGAATCCATCCTTGAACAGCTGCGGCGTAGACTTGGTCACAGGCGTCCTCCATGGCCTGAATGAGGGGTACCTGAGCCTGGGGCTGGAGATCGTAAACCTTCCACCGCCATGCAGAGAACAACTCTTCCATAGGGTTTAGAAACGGAGAGTATGGTGGAAGGTATAGTACTGTCAACTGTGGATGGTGTTGAAACCAGTTCTGGACCAAAGCAGAGCGGTGGAATGACACATTATCCCAGATGACCATGTATTGCATCTGGTGCATTTCATTACCTGCTGTGACGATGTGGTGCAATCGGTCCAAAAAGGTGAGAATGTGAGGTGTGTTGTAAGGGCCCATTTTGGCATGACGGAGGACAACCCCATGCTGTGAAATGGCAGCGCAAAGGGTGATGTTACCCCCATGTTGCCCTGGGACATTGATTATAGGCCTGTGGCCAATGATATTTCTACCTTTCCTTCTTGCTTTGTGAGGTTGAACCCTGCCTCATCAATATATGTGAATTCATGCAGGATTTCCTCAGTATCCATCAGCAAAACTCCCTGAAATACAGTGAAAGACCAGATTGTGTAGTTCAGGATAGGTCTAGTATACAGTCAATGTAAAAAGTCATGTGTGCAGTATTTAACATCACAGTGCTAAAGTGAACAATACAAACCTCCACATACTCATGCCGCCGTTTGACCCTCTGAATTCCGCTCAAAAGGCACTCGATAAAGTTGTTTCATTTGAACCTGATGTCTTTTCCGGATGCGTGCCAGTGTTGACAGAGACCTGATGGACATTATTGAAAATGGCATGGTCACCGATAATGTTGTCTTGTAGTTCTCTGAGCCTGATGGGCATTATTGAAAATGGCATGGTCACCGATAATGTTGTCTTGTAGTTCTCTGAGCCTGAAAGCATTATTGGCCAAAACCTTGTTTATTATCTCTCTCTCTTGTTCTTGCGTGAATATGGGCCCCCTTCCCCCTTGTCGTTCCCGACCCTCAATCCTATGTAGAGAATAATACATGTAACTTACTGTATGGTGAGGATATGGTGCATACAATAAGCGGCTGATTACTGTAACTGTAGACAGATCTTTTACCTGTTTTCCTGTCGAAAAATCCTTATGACAGATACCACTGTATATCTGCTAAGATTTGGCTGAACTCTCAGTCCAGCCTCCCTCAGCGTCAATCCGTTTTTCACAACATGGTCCACTAGTGTTGCACCAATGTCATTTGATGAGTTTGGTCCTCTTCTTCTTTGTGCATGTTCTCCTCCTGCTTCAGGTCTTCCTCGACCTCTGGCTCGGCCTCTTCCTCTACCTCCTTTCCTCCTCCTCTGTGTACTCCTCCTCTCACCCTCACTCTTCTGACTCCTTCCATTTTGGTTGAAGACAGGTGAACCTACCTGCTGCATTTTTATAGTGCTTAAACCTGATTGGTGCGTCTACAATTTAGCAATCATGTGGACCTGATGGCTGTGTTTAACAGATTGGCTCATAGGTGTGGTAATTTGACAGTCAGTGCTTTGGAATTACAAGGAAGTAACATCATGATATACTTCTGTGTCTGATGTATACACGTGTGTTTAGAGTTTTCCAAATCACTGTGTGTAATGTTTTGCAAATAGTGTGAAGCTGACAATGTTCTTACAGTTGTGCAAATCTAGCCTTGTGTTTTGCTCCTTGAGTGTAAGGTTTTGCTAATTGTGGGAAAAGTTACATTTTAGTGTGTAAGCAATCGTAAAAAAACTGTAAGACATGAAAGTCAGTCAATTTGAACTTTGAAAGTTTCTTCAAGTGCAGTCGCAAAAACCATCATGCGTTATGATGAAACTGGCTCTCATGAGGACCGCCACAGGAATGGAAGACCCAGAGTTATCTCTGCTGCAGAGGATAAGTTCATTAGAGTTACCAGCCTCAGAAATGGCAGCACAAATAAATGCTTCACAGAGTTCAAGTAACAGACACATCTCCAGATCAACTGTTGAGAGGAGACTGCGTGAATCAGGCCTTCATGGTCAAATTGCTGCAAAGAAACCACTACTAAAGGACACCAATAATAAGAAGAGACTTGCTTGTGCCAAGAAACATGAGCAATGGACATAAGATCGGTGGAAATGTGTCCTTAGGTCTGCAGTCTAAATTGGAGATGTTTGGTTCCGACCACCGTGTCTTTGTGAGACGTGGTGTGGGTGAACGGATGATCTCTGCATGTCTATTTTCCACTGTGAAGCATGGAGGAGGAGGAGGTGTGATGGTGTGGGTGTGCTTTGCTGGTGACACAGTCTGTGATGTATTTATTTAAGGCACATTTAACCAGCATTGCAACCACAGCATTCTGCAGCGATACGCCAACCCATCTGGTTTGGACTTAGTGGGACTATCATTTGTTTTTCAACAGGACAATGACCCAACACACCTCCAGGCTGTGTAAGGGCTATTTGACCAAGAAGGAGAGTGAAGCTGCTTGAGAGAATGCCAAGAGTGTGCGAAGCTGTCATCAAGGCAAAGGGTGGCTATTTGAAGAATCTCAAATATAAAATATATTTACATTTGTTTAACACTTTTTTGATTACTACATGATTCCATGTGTTATTTCATAGTTTTGATGTCTTCACTATAATTCTACAATGTAGAAAATAGTTGTTTTTTAAAAATTCAATGAGTAGGTGTTCTATAACATTTTACGGTAGTTTAGAGAAACAGGCACAGCAATACATCAATCTACCTTACTATTTGAACAAATCAATGATTTCACAAGTTTCTGTGAAATGTCAATGTTTAATATACAGTAGTGGCAATCAGATCAAAAACTGTTGGAAAAGGATAGTCATACGATATTTAACTAAATCCTAATTCAATTGACTTGAATGAACTGTTGTGCAAAAATATCTCTCTCTCCCTCCTCCTTCTGTTCTTGATTTCAGTCTTAGAGATGGGTACAATACTCTCTAAAGAAGGCAACAGGCATCTCTTGTGTCAGACAGGTCTCACACTCATACATGAAAATCTAATATAATCTAAATGTAAATCAAAAGGGAGGGAGACAAGAGGGCAGAAAATATATTTTTTTAAAGGTGTAGAGGGAGCAGCTAGAAAGGGAGGAAACTGTGCCAGACAGATAGCAGGAGGAAGGTGTCAGCCTGTCTATAACAGCCCTGCACAGGCCCCAGGGATGCCCCCTGTTATCATCCTCTGCTCTTGTCTGACAAGGTTGTCAGAACAGTGATGCAATCAGAGAGGCTCAAAGTAGGCTACTTATTTCCAGTAATAATGGGGATATAGGGCACCTGGTAAGAACTAAGCCCTATCTGCACCAGCTAAAGACAAGAAGACACTGCAGGCACATCCATGGACAAATCCACACTGTCCAGGCCCATCCTAACCGGAATAGGAACGGAAACGTCATCAGGACTGGAAATAGAAACACAGAGTTCAATACCAGGATACAAAGAAAAGAAGATCATTAAGGAACACTGGGGTGGATGGAGAGGAAGGGTGGATGGATGGGGAGGGAGGGAGGGAGGGTGGATGGATGGGGAGGGAGGGAGGGAGGGTGGGTGGATGGGAGGATGGAGAGGAAGGGTGGGTGGATGGGGAGGGAGGGAGGGAGGGAGGGTGGATGGATGGGGAGGGAGGGAGGGAGGGTGGATGGGGAGGGAGGGTGGATGGATGGGGAGGGAGGGAGGGAGGGTGGATGAGGGAGGGAGGGTGGATGGATGGGGAGGGAGGGAGGGTGGATGGGGAGGGAGGGAGGGAGGGGTGGATGGGGATGGGGATGGGGAGGGAGGGAGGGAGGGTGGATGGGGAGGGAGGGAGGGAGGGAGGGGGAGGGAGGGAGGGAGGGTGGGTTTAGACACTAATTCTCTGCCATAAGTGACTATCCTGTTCTTTTCTCTCTTTCCTGTCTTGTATATTACGCCATTGTGGAACACAAATCAGTTACTATATAACTATTCATGATGATATTATACGTTGTTTATATATACACATTTATATATGTATAGAGAGTATATATACACAGTATATAGAAGCAGCTCTTCTGCATACCTGTGGACTTCCTGATAATGGATGTTCAACCTTAATACTAAACCACCTAATTGCATGCAAACAAAGTGTGCGCATACACACTGCCGAATCCAACGTTTGTCCATAAATATCACATTGAGGGTTAACTTTAGACGTCTGTCGCAAATGGTTATGTTAAGGGTTTGGGATAGGGTTAAAACATATTAATAAATAATAACACAAAATACAAAATGCCCTGCACTGGGATTGAAAACACGACCCTCAGAGCCAGATCTCGCGGCCTACGCCTGTCTGCCAATCTCATCAACAACGGTGCCATTGGATTGTACAGGAAACCATTACTAAGTGGCTATAGACCTTGAGATGAACACAGACCCTGAATAGGTCTGTAGCTATTGTGAATCTGAAAGCATGCTCTATATGTATAGCTGTGTTGTCTAGGTGATGAGAGCGAACCTTGAGCTGAAAAGTTTCCTTTCACATCCTGTACTCACATTTGAAATGGTCTTACCTCTGTGATCAACCCTGTCACACCTGTTCACCTAACATGTGGAGACATTACACGTGTGATCATGAGAGAGAGAGAGATGGAAAGGATGTGTGTGGGTGAGGTTGTAATGTCCGGATGGTCTACCTTCATCCTTCTCCTTTCAGAGAGACTGCATTGAAAGGGTTTTGATCATAGAACTGGAACCAGGTTTTGAAGGATGTCCATCTCCTAAGAAGTGACCGGGGCAGTGAAAGACAGAGGAAAAGATACCATTCATCTTATAGAGCATCGGGAAAGGGGATATCTAATCAGTTGTATGCATTCAACTGAAATGTGTCTCCCACATCTGAATCAGAGAGGTGTGGGGGGCTGCCTTAATCGATGTCTTTGTCATCAGAGCCCAGTTGTTGGGGATTAACTGCCTTGCTCAGGGGCAGAAAGACAGATTTTTACCTTGTCGGCTCGGGGATTCGGTCCAGCAACCTTTCGGTTACTGGCCCAACGCTCTAACCCGCCAGGATCCATGAAGAAGTAGACTTCTACATACTGACGTCAGCAGTCTGCAGCCTCACAATTCAAAGCAGCCCAGTGATCTATAAGATGGGAAGGCTAAAGGTCATGATGCCAATATTTTTACTCAGACAGCTATCGTCCCACTGGCACAGGAATGCTGCACATGTGGAGGCTGTGTAGGGGGGGAACGAGGGGAGGAGTGTGGAATTAGGGACTCTTGTGTGGGTCTCGGTGTCTGGGGGTAGGAGGGTGTGGAGTGTGTGTGTGTGTCACACCTGGGTCAAATACTAGTCAAATAGTTAAAAATACTTCAGCTGAGCTTCATTTTCATTTGCTCAGAACCATTACTCCCCAGGAGACTCTCTCTAAATCAAGTATAACTCAAATACTTTCAAATACTCATGTATATGAGGTAATGCTATATCACCTTCTGAGGCTGCTTACGGCTGTTGAATAGTTTTCTTTCAAACCATTTGAGTGTGTGTATGTGTGTTGGTGGACACAGGCAGGGCATTGTATTAGCCCTGGCTCAAATTAAACCCTGCTGATGAGGAGTTGTGCGCCAAACACCAGTGACTCATCCCTGGACCAGCACTAGACACTGAAATAAATAAACACTGTCTCCCTGTCAGTGTGTGTGCGTGTTGTGTCTGTGTGTGTGCGTGTGTGTATGTGTGTGTGTGCGCCTGCGTGCGTGTTGTAGGTGTGTGTGTGTGTGTGTGTATGTTTGTATGTGACAGTATGTGACAGACAGCTTGTCTGTGTTCACAGCTGGTTGGGCTTCCTCCTGCTTCAGTGAATATGACTCCAGTGCTGAAGAAGTAATCTGTTGCCAAAACACAGTGCTGTCAGTATTGATTTTGTGTGTATTTACAAATGTGTCTGCATGTGACTGTTTAATTTTCCTATTTATTTGTTATTCGCTGAGCCAATTAATAGTAATTTGTGAAGTCATAGTACTGAATTGAGGACTATTCAAAAACATTTGACAGGGACAACATTGGTAATACACTTCAATTTATTCGGCTTCCCTTCTATTTGCTCCTCATTTTAATCTGTTTATCTCTCCCTCTCTCTTTCACCTTTCCTCTACGTCAATCTCCCTCTCTCTTTCACCTTTCCTCTACGTCATTCTCCCTCTCTCTTTCACCTTTCCTCTACGTCATTCTCCCTCTCTCTTTCACCTTTCCTCTACGTCAATCTCCCTCTCTCTTTCACCTTTCCTCTACGTCAATCTCCCTCTCTCTTTCACCTTCCTCTACGTCAATCGCCCTCTCTCTTTCACCTTCCTCTACGTCAATCGCCCTCTCTCTTTCACCTTTCCTCTACGTCAATCGCCCTCTCTCTTTCACCTTTCCTCTACGTCAATCGCCCTCTCTCTTTCACCTTTCCTCTACGTCAATCGCCCTCTCTCTTTCACCTTTCCTCTACGTCAATCGCCCTCTCTCTTTCACCTTTCCTCTACGTCAATCGCCCTCTCTCTTTCACCTTTCCTCTACGTCAATCGCCCTCTCTCTTTCACCTTTCCTCTACGTCAATCGCCCTCTCTCTTTCACCTTTCCTCTACGTCAATCGCCCTCTCTCTCTCCTTTTGTCTTCATCTGTCTCTCTCTCTCGTTCTGTCTTCATCTGTCTCTCTCTCTCGTTCTATCTCTTTATCGTGGCACAGTGAAAGTAGATCTGTGCTGCTGAAGCTGATGAATTCTGGGTAATTTGACCCTGTGACTTTCCCTGCTTTAACACTATCAGATGCCTGTTGGTTCTGTTCTGACAAACATCCTGTTCCTTTCTTCTCCTTTATTCTACAGACTTAGTATTGAGGCCTGTTGGTTTTTCTGACAAACATCCTGTTCCTTTCTTCTCCTTTATTCTACAGACTTAGTATTGAGGCCTGTTGGTTTTTCTGACAAACATCCTGTTCCTGTTATGTACACAGCATACTTATTGTATACTCAGTAGCGGTGTGTGCAATATTACAACCTATTATTTGTGATAATTTCGTTGTTTTCTCTATAACCTGGCAGTTCATATGCCTTGTGACTGTGATATATAGGCCTAAAAGCAGAGACACTAAGATGACACAGTGGCAAAATAAATTCAACCACACGTTTGTTTTATCACAAGCATAGACTGAGATGAACTCGGCATTCTGGACCGCAGATCAGCAGTTCCAGACACTGCCAGAGACCTGTAATTTCACATGAGTTGTGAGCGCAGGGTACACTAAAATAGAAGGGTTGCAGCCAAGGAGTGTGGAGTGTCTGTAAAGCCTACAGGGAGAGTTGCGAACAAGAATAGCAAACATACACATAGTTGCCAAAGCTACAAAAAGAGCAAAAAATCTGAAAATAACTAGGTAAGATACTTAGGTGAGAGAGTGGCGTGGAGCCTTCCTCGTATAACTCCGTAGAACAACTCAGCAGGACCGTATTTATTTCGGCGACAGTCTTGGTTTTTGTAACAAAACCGCTACTGACACCACCGCTGCTTACAGCTGCCACTGAGTAACCAGGGGGACTGAAGTACTAACACAAATTGTCTAGCAGAGATGGAGAGCACACCTCTCTGTACTTATTGCTGATTGCCTAGGAGAGGTGAAACCACTGCCCCTCCAATTCAGTCACTGATTACCAAAATAAGTCACAAATTGCCCTGCTCCTTAATCCTGGTTGATCAACAACGATCTTCAAATGATGAGCAGTCAGCAGTTCACACACCAAGTAAGCTACTGGCAGGTCGTACCAGCGTGTTTCCCATTTTCCTGTTCTCAACTTTTGTTTCTAGTCTTCCCGGTTCTGACCTTTCTGACATCCTAAGACTGTCTGCCTGTCCTGAGCCTTTAGTAGCCTTTAGTAGAACTTCGATAAATCGAGGCTTGTCAAGCACAGTGTCTTGCATGCAAACTCAAAACATAGATGAATGACTGTTTGGTCGGGTTTAAATAGGGGGGTGATTAAGGAGAGGAAGGTGTTGAGACTGATTAGCAGTTAGTAGCAGGAGCTATGTTCAAATATATTGCATTCCCATGGGGCTCCTGAGTGGCGCAGCGGTCTAAGGCACTGCATCTCAGTGCTTGAGGCGTCAGTACACACCCTTGTTCGAGTCCAGGCTGTATCACAACCGGCTGTGATTGGAAGTCCCATAGGGCGGCACACAATTGGCCCAGCGTCGGGGTAGGCCTTCATTGTAAATTTGAATTTGTTCTTTACTTACTTGCCTTGTTCAATAAAAAAAAAATATATATATATCACGGCTCAGGATAAGACCCAGATGCAGACACAGGAGGCGGATAGTTTGAATCTCAGATATTTATTATAACACACAGGGCGGGCAAAGGTTCGTAATCCAAGTCACACTAAGGCAGCTACAGGACGACAGGCAGTCTCAGGACAGGTACAGGACAGGCAGACAGTCTCAGGACAGGGTCAGGACGGCAGGCAGTCTCAGGACAGGGCCAGGACAGCGGGCAGTCTCGGGACAGGGTCAGGACGGCAGGCAGTCTCGGGACAGGGTCAGGACGGCAGGCAGTCTCAAGACAGGGTCAGGACAGGCAGACAGTCTCAGGACATGGTCAGGACAGGCAGGCAGTCTCAGGACAGGGTCAGGACAGCGGGCAGTCTCAGAAAAGGGTCAGGACAGGCAGACAGTCTCAGGACAGGGTCAGGACAGCAGGCAGTCTCAGAAAATGGCCAGGACAGGCAGACAGTCTCAGGACAGGGTTAGGACAGCAGGCAGTCTCAGGACATGGTAAGGACAGGCAGGCAGTCTCAGGACAGGGTCAGGACAGGCAGACAGTCTCAGGACAGGGTCAGGAATTAGACCCTAATTTATGGATTTCACATGACTGGGTAGAGGCGCAGCCATGGATAAAGTGAAAGTGAAATGACATTGGATTGAGATTTAGTGTGTTATAGACATATTCAGTTAGTGACAACTATTTTGGTTATTCAGATGGAATAATAGAAATGTGTGTATTATTGCTTTACAAGTCAATCACACAAACCAACAGAGAGACAGTCTATCTGCACAATAGATAAAAACAATATACTGTACAATGTCTCTTACAATATAACGGCTCCATATCAATGCCCACATGCTATTGGAGGCCCAGCCATTGACAGACTCTCTCTTTGAGTGGAAGAGGTGTTTTTTGTTGTTGCAAAAGAGACGTTTGTTGGTAATAAGCCCATATAATCCTGTGTCTATACCCCTCTTGTGCTACTGAGGGGCTGTTTGGGGGCCATAAGGACTTTCTTTGTCTGTTGAACAGAGAGGTAAACTGATACTGGGCAAGCCCCTCAGTCAATGTGGCATCGTACACCTGCAGGGTCTGTATGTGTGTGTGTATGGAGACATGGCTGATGGCTAAACTAAGTATGGTGTGCAGGGTGGCTGGTGGGGATTGGAAGGGAGGACACAGGGTATATGCTTGTAACCTGACATTGGCATACACATACAGCACTGTCTTTCTAAGCCTTCCTTCATCTCATTATTTTCTCTCTCGTTCTGACTATCCCTTTTATTTATTTTATTTCTCTCTCTTGCACACACACACACTCTCCTCTATACCACCTCACCACTTATGATATCCTATTTATAACCACGTTCAACAAATCACTCACCCTCTACATTTAGAGAGCCACCCGTTAGTATGAGGTGTCGGCAAATCCCTCGCTAGGCAACAGACAACCTGTCACTCAGGATCCCTCAAATGTATTTGATGTTTATTTAACATTTATTTAACTAGTCTAGTCAGTTAAGAACAAATTCTTACAATGATGGCCTACCCCAGCCAAACCCTAACGACGCTGGGCCAATTCTGCACCGTCCTATGGGACTCCCATTCACGGCCAGTTGTGGTACAGCCTGGAATCGAACCATGGTCTGTAGTGACACCTCTAGCACTGAGATACAGTGCCTTAGACCGCTGCACCACTCGGGAGCGCAGACAACCCGTCACTCAGGATCCTTCGCTAGGCAACTGACAACCTGTCACTCATTCTCAGCACCACCAGAGTATGTTAAAGGGGTGTAGGAGGAATGGGCGGCCAAATTAACCTATCAATCAATTTAGCAACGGCTATACATCTCACTTTACTCTCTCCTTAACTGGACATGTATAGTGTATCCAACCATTTAAACTCTAACCCCCCAAATCCACAGACACAAGGCCTTGTGTTGGTGCCTGAACAATGGCTGTCTGTCTGGCTCTACCACTCTATTTCACATTCACCTTCTTTTTTCTCTCTTGCTCTTTCTACATCTCTGTCTCTCTCTTTTTCTTTCCTGAAAACCATTTTCTTCAATCTTTCTCATGGAAGAAGGCCCAACTTTTCCTCAGTTTCCTTATCTCTCTCTCACACATACACACAGAGAGACAAAGGCACACACAGAGAAATTCTAAGACTCTGTCCCGGGGATACAGAAGTGAGGAGGGGTAGGGGGAATATATATATCTTTCCCTCTCAGCTGCAGCAGCATCAGTTAGACTGGGGCTCGTCATCTCTGAAAAGGTCAGGCTCTCACACTGTCAGAGACAGGCCTGCTCTAATTTCATTCCTCTGCTCTCTCTCAGGAATACATATTCATTAAGCTGTCTCGTCCCCTCGCTACTCACCATGCTTCAGAGACTCAACACGCGGGAAAAGTCCTATTTCCCTCCATCTGGGTTCACTGCCAAGCATAGGAGTTTGGCTTTCTCTCTCACACACATGCACACACACACATCTGCAGTGATGACAGGGATAGCTACTCAGCACTCACAGAAATGGTAGCTTTAATCTCAAGGATGACGTGAGATGGTCAGAGGAAGAGGAGACACATTACATCATAGATACATTAGCTGCCGTGGTTCTCTAATTGTATAGGCTATCCTCTAGACTTGTCATTGTGATTGAAGGAGGGTGTTTTGTGGCGATTGATGATATATAATGTAGTTTACAAAAGTTAAATCAGGAAGGCTGCTCTGAATGACTCGTCACTTTTTATTAATCTAGTAAATACATACTGTATAATTCACATCACTGCCTATCTCACTCATCAGCATAGCAGGTGTTTATTTGGCATTGGCTATAATGATACCTCATCAGCATAGCAGGTATTTATAGTTGTGTTTATAACGTTACCTCATTGGCATAGCAGGTATTTATGGTTGTGTTTATAATGTTACCTCATCAGCATAGCAGATATTTATAGTTGTGTTTATAATGTTACCTCATCAGCATAGCAGATATTTATAGTTGTGTTTTTATAATGTTACCTCATCAGCATAGCAGATATTTATAGTTGTTTATAATGTTACCTCATCAGCATAGCAGGTATTTATGGTTGTGTTTATAATGTTACCTCATCAGCATAGCAGATATTTATAGTTGTGTTTATAATGTTACCTCATCAGCATAGCAGGTATTTATGGTTGTGTTTATAATGTTACCTCATCAGCATAGCAGATATTTATAGTTGTGTTTATAATGTTACCTCATCAGCATAGCAGGTATTTATAGTTGTGTTTATAACTTTACCTCATCAGCATAACAGGAATTTATGGTAGTATTTATAACTTTACCTCATCAGCATAGCAGGTATTTATGGTAGTATTTATAACTTTACCTCATTGGCATAGCAGGTATTTATGGTTGTGTTTATAATGTTACCTCATCAGCATAGCAGGTATTTATAGTTGTGTTTATAACTTTACCTCATTGGCATAGCAGATATTTATGGTTGTGTTTATAACTTTACCTCATTGGCATAGCAGATATTTATGGTTGTGTTTATAACTTTACCTCATTGGCATAGCAGATATTTATGGTTGTGTTTATAACTTTACCTCATTGGCATAGCAGATATTTATGGTTGTGTTTATAATGTTACCTCATCAGCATAGCAGGTATTTACAAGAAAATGTCAATCATGTTACCTTGTCAGCACAGCAGGTATTTATGGTAGTGTTTATAACGTTACCTCATTAGCGTAGCAGGTATTTAGTGTATTGTTTATAAGGTACCTCAGAATAGCAGGTATTTATAAGGAAATGTCTATAATGTTATCTCGTCCGCATAGCAGGTATTTGTATGTGAAAGAGAGCGACTCGGCTCTACGTATTTGACTGGTTTGTGACTCACAGACAACTGACAGTTTTAGGGGATTAAAGCAACCCAAGAGTTAAAACAAATAAACTTTATTTAAACACACTGAGGAAGATGAACATGGGGATGAAAAGTGGGAAAGATGGTAGTTCTGAAACACCAGTCTCAACGTCAACAGTGAAGAGGCGACTCCAGGATACTGGCCTTCTAGGCAGAATTGCAAAGAAAAAGCCATATCTCAGACTGGCCAATAAAAATGAAAGATTAAGACAGGCAAAAGAACACAGACACTGTACAGAGGAACTCTGTCTAGAAGGCCAGCATCCCGGAGTCACCTCTTCACTGTTGACATTGAGACTGGTGTTTTGCGGGTACTATTTAATGAAGCTGCCAGTTGAGGACTTGCAGGACAGCTGTTTCTCAAACTAGACACTCTAATGTACTTGTCCTCTTGCTCAGTTGTGCACCGGGGCCTCCCACTCCCCTTTCTATTCTGGCTAGAGCCAGTTTGCGCTGTTCTGTGAAAGGAGTAGTACAAAGCATTGTACGAGATCTTCAGTTTCTTGGCAATTTCTCGCATGGAATAGCCTTCATTTCTCAGAACAAGAATAGACTGATGAGTTTCAGAAGAAAGTCCTTTTGTTTCTAGACATTTTGAGCCACAAAGGCTGATTTTAATTATTTTTTTTTTTTAACCAGGCAAGTCAGTTAAGAACAAATTCTTATTTTCAATGATGGCCTAGGAACAGTGGGTTAACTGCCTGTTCAGGGGCAGAACGACAGATTTGTACTTTATCAGCTCGGGGACTTGCACCCTTCCGGTTACTAGTCCAACGCTCTAACCAGTAGGCTACGCTGCTGATGATCCAGATACTCAACTAGTCTAAAGAAGGCCAGTTTTATTGCTTCTTTAATCAGGACAACAGTTATCAGCTGTGCTAACATAATTGCAAAAGGGTTTTCCAATGATCAATTAGCCTTTTAAAATGATCAACTTGGATTAGCTAACAAAACGTGCCATTAGAACACAGGAGTGATGGTTGGTGGTTATGGGCCTCTGTACGCCTATGTAGATATTCCATTAAAAAATCTGCTGTTTCCAGCTACAATAGTCATTTACAACTTTAACAATGTCTACACTGTATTTCTGATCAATTTGATGTTATTTTAATGGACAAAACATTTTGCTTTTCTTTCAAAAACAAGGACATTTCTAAGTGACCCCAATATTTAGAACGGTATTGTATATATTTTTTGAAATATCAAATTTGCATAAGCATTACAACACTTTACTCAGTACTTTGCTGAAACACCTTTGGCAGCGATTACAGCTTTGCATCTTCTTGGGTATGCCACTTCAAGCTTGGCACACCTGTATTTGGGGAGTTTCTTCCGTTCTTCTCTGCAGATTCTCTCAAACTCAGTGTGGATCGGGAGCATCCCTGCACAGATATTCCCAGGTCTCTCCAGAGAATTTAGATCAGGTTCAAGTCTGGGCTCTGGCTGGGCCACCCAAGGACATTCAGGGACTTGTCCCAAAGCCACTCCTGCGTTGTCTTGGCTGTGTGCATCAGGATGTTTTCCTGTTGGAAGGTGAATCTTCACCCCAGTCTGAGGTCCTGAGTGCTCTGGAGCAGGTTTTCATCAAGGACCTCTCTGTACTTTGCTCCGTTCATCTTTCCCTTGATCCTGACTAGTCTCCCAGTCCATACCGCTGAAAAACATCCCCACAGCATGATGCTGCCACCACCATGCTTCACCGTAGGAATGGTGCCAGGTTTCCTCCAGACTGGCATTCAGTTCAAAAAGTTAAATCTTGGTTTCATCAGACCAGAGAATCTTGTTTCTTAGGTACGTTTTGGCAAACTCCAAGCGAGCTGGACCTTTTACTGAGGAGTCTCTTCCGCCTGGCCACTCTATAATAAAGGCCTGATTGGTGGAGTGCTGCGGAGATGGTTGTCCTTCTGGAAGGTTCTCCCATCTCCACACAGTAACTCTGGAGCTCTGTCAGAGTGACAATCGGGTTCTTGGTCACCTCCCTGACTTAGGCCCCTTTCCCCGATTGCTCAGTTTGGCTGAGCGGACAGCTCTCGGAAGAGTCTTGGTGGTTGCAAACTTCTTCCATTTAAGAATGATGGAGGCCACTGTGTTCTTGAGCATGCTGTAGAAAATGCTGTAGAAATGTTTTGGTACCCTTCCCCAGATCTGTGCTTCGACACAATCCTGTCTCGGAGAGCTATGGACCTTTTCTTCGACCTCATGGCATGTTTTTTTTCTCTGACATGCACTGTCAACTGTGGGACATAATATAGACAGATGTTAACCTTTTCAAGGTGCCTTTCCAAATCATGCCCAATCAATTTAATTTACCACAGTGGACTCCAATCAAGTTATAGAAACATCTCAAGGATGATCAATGGAACAGGATTCACCTGAGCTCAATTTCAGCCCTGCCACAAAAGGACTAGCTCATGTCAGTGATTCTCTCATTAACACAGGTGTGAGTGTTGACGAGGACAAGGCTGGAGATCACTCTGTCATGCTGATTGAGTTTGAATAACAGACTGGAAGCTTCAAAAGCAGGGTGGTGCTTGGAATCATTGTTCTTCCTCTGTCAAACATGGTTACCTGCAAGGAAACATGTGCCGTCATCATTGCTTTGCAGAAAAAGTGCTTCACAGACAAGGATATTTATTTATTTTTTATTTATTTACCTTTATTTAACCAGGTAGGCAAGTTGAGAACAAGTTCTCATTTACAATTGCGACCTGGCCAAGATAAAGCAAAGCAGTTCGACAGATACAACGACACAGAGTTACACATGGAGTAAAACAAACATACAGTCAATAATACAGTATAAACAAGTCTATATACAATGTGAGCAAATGAGGTGAGAAGGGAGGTAAAGGCAAAAAAGGCCATGGTGGCAAAGTAAATACAATATAGCAAGTAAAACACTGGAATGGTAGTTTTGCAATGGAAGAATGTGCAAAGTAGAAATAAAAATAATGGGGTGCAAAGGAGCAAAATAAATAAATAAATAAAAATTAAATACAGTTGGGAAAGAGGTAGTTGTTTGGGCTAAATTATAGGGTACATTGCTGTCAGTAAGATTGCACCTAAATCAATCATTTATCGGATCATCAAAAACTTCAAGGAGAGTGGTTCAATTGTTGTGAAGAAGACTTCAGGGCGCCCAAGAAAGTCCAGCAAGTGCCAGGATCATCTCCTAAAGTTGATTCAGCTGCGGGATCGGGGCACCACCAGTACAGAGCTTGCTCAGAAAGGGCAGCAGGCAGGTGTGAGTGCATCTGCACGCACAGTGAGGCGAAGACTTTTGGAGGATGGCCTGATGTCAAGAAGGGCATCAAAGAAGCCACTTCTCTCCAGGAGAAACATCAAGGACAGAGTGATATTCTGCAAAAAAGTACAGGGATTGGACTGCTGAGGACTGGGGTAAAGTCATTTTCTCTGATGAATCCCCTTTCCGATTGTTTGGGGCATCTGGAAAAAAGCTTGTCCCGGAGAAGACAAGGTGAGCGCTACCATCAGTCCTGTGTCATGCCGACAGTAAAGCATCCTGAGAACATTCATGTGTGGGGTTGCTTCTCAGTCAAGGGAGTGGGATCGCTCAGCCAAGGGAGTGGACTCACTCACAATTTTGCCGAAGAACACAGCCATGAATAAAGAATGGTACCAACCCTTCCCCGAGAGCAACTTCTCCCAACCATCCAGGAACAGTTTGGTGATGAACAATGCCTTTTCCAGCATGATGGAGCACCTTACCATAAGGCAAAATTGATAACTAAGTGGTTCTGGGAAAAAAAAAATCGATATTTTGGGTCCATGGCCAGGAAACTCCCCAGAATTTAATCCCATTGAGAACTTGTGGTCAATCCTCAAGAGGTGGGTGGACAAACAAAACCCCACAAATTCTGACAAACTCCAAGCATTGATTATGCAAGAATGGGCAGCCATCAGTCAGGATGTGGCCCAGAAGTTAATTGACAGCATGCCAGGGCGGATTGCAGAGGTCTTGAAAAAGAAGGTTCAACATTGCAAATATTGACTCTTTGCATCAACTTCATGTAATTGTCAATAAAAGCCTTTGACACTTTTGAAATGCTTGTAATTGTACTTCAGTATTCCATAGTAACATCTGACAAAAATATCTAAAGACACTGAAGCAGCAGACTTTGTGAAAATTCATATTTGTGTCATTCTCAAAGCTTTTGGCCACGACTGTACAAATGTCATACAACTCACTTTGTGAACGCACCCCATCCCACAAGTCCAGAGATGAGTGAATCCAGTGGTTGACAGACAGAGACAGATATCGTTCTCTGCCACTGCTTGAAGGAGACAGTATTGTGAGACCTGTCTAGTCAAGAGGATGGGCAGATGCCCAGCTCCCTAGAAACCCATTAGTGCACAGCTGTAGACATGTAGACCAACATGTAGAGAGAGTTTGAAAGGCAGGTTTATGGTACCCCCTAGACTCTCAGCATAGGACAACCTGTCATCAACATCTGGCTCTGAGAAGCATTCCTCGGGGATGAGGCCTACCCCAAACTATTCAGTAAAATTCCATATTGCATTCTGTGTCTGTTGTCATTCAGTTAAGCCTGTACTCTATTGAACTCAGGTATGTACTATAGTCTATGTGGAGGAGGCTGTTTCATGGCAATTTTTCTCATCTGTGATTGCCTTTGACAACAAACGGAGGCGGCTGACATTTTGTCTGCCTCATCTGTGGCCCGTATATAGCGTATGTCAGCATGTTTCGACATGTGTCCCCCCCACTCCTCTTCCTCCACTCCAGGCGAGAGTGACCTCTGACCTTGGATTCTAGCTCAGCATCTGATCTGGGGTCAGCTCTATGGGGGCCGGGGAAATGAACATGGAGATGTGTGAATTGTCTGCCCTCAGGAGCCCTGGAAGGCAGCAAGAGAACGGGCTTGGAGGGGAGCTCTGCTTGTGGTTTTAAAAACTTTTTTTGGACCAAGAAGGAAGAGGAGATGCATTACATCATATACTGAACAAATATGTAAATGCAACATGTAAAGTGTTGGTCCCATGTTTCCTGAGGTGAAATAAAAGATCCCAGAAATGTTCTATACTCACAAGAACATAATTTCTCTCAAAATTGGTGCACAAATTTGTTAACATCCCTGTTAGTGAGCATTTCTCCGTTGTTAAAATAATCCATCCAACTGACAGGTGTGGCATATCAAGAAGCTGATTAAACAGTATGATCATTACACAGGTGAACCTTGTGCTGAGGACAATAAAGCCACTCTATTATGTGCAGTTTTGTCACACAGCACAATGCCACATATGTCTCAAGTTTAGTAGGAGTGTACCATTGGCATGCCGACAGCAGGAATGTCCACCAGAGCTGTTGCCAGATAATTTAATGTTAATTTCTCTACCATAAGCCACCTTCAACTTTGTTTTAGAGAATTTGGCAGTATGTCCAACTGGCCTCATAACCGCAGACCACGTGTATGGAGTCGTGTGGTTAAGTGGTTTGCTGATGTCAGAGTGCCCCATGGTGGCGGTGGGCTTATGGCATGGGCAGGCATAAGCTACAGACAATGAACACAAATGCATTTTATCGATGTAATTTGAATGCACAGAAATACTGTGATGAGGTCCTGAGGTCCACTGTCGTGCCATTCATCTGCCACCATCACCTCATGTTTCAGCATGATAATTCACGGCCTCATGTCACAATAATCTCTATACAATTCCTGGAAGCTGAACATTTCCCAGTTCTTTCATGGCCTGCATACTAACCAGACATGTCACCCATTAAGCTGTTTGGGATGCTCTGGACCGCCATGCATGACATTGTGTTCCAGTTCCCAGTTAACCCGGAAGCCAGCCTCACCAATGTGTCAGAGGAAACACCGTCCAACTGACAACCGAAGTCAGCTTGCATGCGCCCGGCCCGCTACAAGGAGTTGCTAGAGCATGATGAGACAAGGAAATCCCAGCCGGACTAACCCTCGCCTAACCCGGACGACGCTGGACCAATTGTGCGCTGCCTCATGGTTCCCCCAGTCACAGCCAGGTGTGACACAGTCTGGGATTGAACCCGATAGCCTTAGACCTACATTTTTATTGTTGAAGCTACTGTTTCTGTGCTCCACTGATGCATATCTGTATTCCCAGTCATGTGAAATCCATAGATTAGGGCCTAATTATTTTTTTTCAATGTACTGATTTCTTGAAATGAACTGTGATTCAGTAAAATCTTTGAAAGTGTTTAATTTTGCATTTATGATTCTGTTCAGTATACTTTAAACACCGATTACTTAGCTATTTACTACTGTGAAGTGGATCCAATTAAATGAGAGACAGGATGAATGGTAGCCTATCCTAACTTGTTGTAGGCCAATAAGCCATATCGCGAGTAGGAAACCATCACAGTCAGAAAAGGTAAAGAATTTATTCTGCAATGATCATGGAAATCAAATAAATAAATAGATGTCTAATTTATCTTAGATAAAATGAATAGCTTTTCACTCTTCTCACTAACAGCAAATTAAATGCATCTTGTTATTATATTTAGCTACTTGTTTTGTTGATGTGAATAAGTCATCATATATTCCCTGTTTGCAGAAGGCTACTAGGCTACTTCCGCCTTCTTGCAATTCTTCAACCACTAGAACATGTGTCTTCGCATGGTCTAAAGTTTGCTGGAGGATAAGCACATTCTCACGTCAAGTTCCGTTGGCCGCCTCTCCTTCCAGTTCTCTGCTGCCAATGACTGGAACGAACTACGAAAATATCTGAAACTGGAAACACTTATCTCCCTCACTAGCTTTAAGCACCAACTGTCAGAGCAGCTCACACATTACTGCACCTGTACATAGCCCACCTATAATTTAACCCAAACAACTACCTCTCCCCCTACTGTATTTATTTATTTATTTTGCTCCTTTGCACCAAATGATTTCTATTTCTACTTTGCACATTTTCCACTGCAAATCTACCATTCCAGTGTTTTACTTGCTATATTGTATTTACTTCGCCACCATGGCCTTTTTTTTGCCTTTTCCTCCCTTATCTCACCTCATTTGCTCACATTGTATATAGACTTGTTTCTACTGTATTATTGACTGTATGTTTGTTTTACTCCATGTGTAACTCTGTGTTTTTGTATGTGTCGAACTGCTATGTTTTATCTTGGCCAGGTCGCAGTTGTAAATGAGAACTTGTTCTCAACTTGACTACCTGGTTAAATAAAGGTGAAATAAAAAAATAAAAAAATAAGGTTCAGTTTTTTAAAATAAATGGCAACTTTTGCATGAAAACTGGCGCGCAAAATGTTTTGGGGCATATTTTGTGTGTACGCAATGTTTGTCAATGAGGCCTCTGGGCTTTTGGACCTATCACCTCTACGGATAAGGAGATATTTGAGGTACGTAACAGAAGACATAGAAACATGGTAATTCAGGTTCAGTTCAGACGGAGTCCAAAGAGAACTGGTGGTAAAAAGTTTTGGATCTCCCCTCGCGTGTCCCCTCAACACATGTGTGTGTATAAGTGTTTGACTAAATTTATTTAACTGAGTGTGTGTCTATGTGTGTGTCTGTGTGTATGTGTATGTGTGTGCTTGTGTGTAGGCGGGAGGGGAAATAGAAAATTGCTTTGGTGTGTGTTCAATATGTTTGACCACTGTGGTATTTATGGTAGCACTAGAAATCTCCTGGAAGGGAAAAAGGCCTGAAGTGTTTAAAATTGATGAGGTGAGAAGAGATACAGCACTGCAGAGAGAGAACAAAGCCAGAGAAAGAAAGACAGACAGACCACCATTATGTCATAAATACGGTAGTAGCCATCATCTTTCCCCTCAAGTCTCATATCGTAAAAAGAAAGGTTGAGAGTACATTTCTGCCTCTTCCAGATCAATTCTAAAAAAAGGAGAGCAAAGACTTTTTGACAGACTACCGGTGTAAAAGGCCTCGAAAGGCGTAAATCTCTGAAATACAGTACCTTATTAAACCATGTACTTGATCAAAGCCCAAGCACTGTAACTCACAAGACCCACATGCTCATGAAAATATCTGATGAAAAGCAAAAATAAACCATTTCACTAAATCCTTTAGTCATAACTGCCATTTCAGTTCAGTTTCCAGAGGCTAAAGATGTTAATACTGGAGTGAAACTAAATGAGTTTGACCTCACGTTCCTTCTGCGATCCAGTGATTTGGCCTGCTCATTTTTTAGACAAAAAGACAATATGGTTTTTATGAACTTGAAGTGCTTGTCATTTCCCAGAGTGCTCCTGAAACATGACCTCACTCAGCGGAGCTTCTAGTAACATACGGGCTCATGTTCGCCTCTATGTGGGCCAGCAGGGATTTAGTGTCACTGTCCTCTATCTCTCCCCCTTTTCAGTCTCTCACTTTTTCTCTTTATTGAGACAAGGCAGCCAGTGGGAAAGGTCAAGAGTTGTGTTTATCAGTGTGTGTGTGTGTTGTATTTATCAGTTCTCTTGATGACACATCATGTCTATTAATTCCTGTCATAATGGTACAGGATAAAGCCTGACTGACTTATAGAGGGCAAGAGTGGTGAATTACCAACCTTATAGGGTGAATCTCTCTCACATTCCTCTATTCATGATTTATAGAGGGCAAGAGTGGTGAATTACCAACCTTATAGGGTGAATCTCTCTCACATTCCTCTTCATCTCTTCCTCTGTCCTACCCTCTCCTCTCTCATACATTCTCCCTCATGTATGACATCTCTATGTTTAAATATTTCCATCCTCCTCTTCTTCTCCCACTCTCCCTCTTGAATGTTATATTTCATTCCTTCTCCCGTTCATACACTCTAAACTCACCACTCCCTGTGTCGCTTCGGCCCACAGTAGCAGGGGCGATGCCTAAACAGGTTATTTTACTATCCATTTTCAAACTGTTCAGTCGGAGCTTCTTCAGTGTGTGTGTGTGTGTGTGTGTGTGTGTGTGTGTGTGTGTGTGTGTGTGTCCTGATGGGGGGGACTTACATTTTCAAGCCCTACAGGTGGTGACAAGAGGGTGTATACGGGTGTGTGGAAGCCAAGTGTTAACTTGGAACTCAGACATGTTCCCACATATCAGCTTGCACCGCAACCTTCCCATCCACAATGTATCCCTGCTCCGGAGAGTATGGTTTGTCAGAACAGTTTAGATTAGAGGAGGTTTTGCAGAGAGTTGGGCAGCAGTGATTCTCCAATGTCACCGAATGATAGTTTCTCAGTGAACCAGAGAAAGTGTTGTTTGCTGAAGCCCTGGTGATGTGTAGGCTGCTATACTTCCTACACAGAACAGACGTGGTTTCCTTTATGGGGCTTTGCCAATGTCAGCTGTCGGTACTGTGGGAATAGAGGGACAGCGGTAACCACATACTACTACACACAAACACACACACAGAGAGACACACACCATAGGATGTTCTCCATGTGTCTTCTGGTTGACTAGGCTAGCCTGCCAGGCTGAGGGGCTGTGGTGATCTGAGAGGGACTGAGAAGGGCTCTGGGACTGTGGCGTTCTAGCTGGGTCTACTGGGCCCTTCAGCTCATTATAGAACTCACTCCCATCCTACCTCACTGACTCTACTGTTCACAGCCCCAACATGACACTTACTGGTGTGGTTTTCCTCTATAGACTGAGAGGGAGAGGAGATGAGAGAGAAAAAGGAAGAGGGGTAGAGTAAAATATAGAGAGAGGGAGGAAAGAGAGCTTGAGATGAAGTTAGAGAGGCTGAAAGATCGAAAAATTGACTATTGTATCCAGTTTCCAGTTCCTTCTGTACAGTCTCCATAGCCACTTACTATCCTCTTTGCATTCGGGCCTATTGACGGGCCTATTGACCAATCAATATAGCCTTTTTCAAAAGCTTGGAGGCCGTGGCTGCTTTTCCACAGATTTATTGATGGGCCTTACAGAACTTCCTGTTTCAGGAAGTGATGTCACTGAATACTGTCCCTATATACAGGACCTTCCACCCCCACCTGGATATGGATGCCTGATGTATGTTGTTATAAATAAATGACCTAGGAGCATAAGCAGCAGTGTGCAGAATTTTCCTTTCTGTTTTCCTTACAGAACTTCAACCATGAAGAGGAGCCAGAGCCTGAGGGGCCCCTGCTGCCGTGGCAACAGATCTGATGGACACACGTGGGTGTTGACAGCACGTGCTGTTGCTGTCAACTCTGTGGCACTCTGCTCTGTGACATCATTACTCTAACATGAAGAGTGCTGCCTCAGGGAGTCAAGAACCACACTGGTGCCCAGGCTTCACTGCCCATGTCTGATGCTACCTGGACTGATAGCTACCTCTTCGATTGGGAATCTTTACATGTTTCAATTCTATATTTGAAATAGAGACATTACATACATATTGGTACATCAAGTTGTCACTATTACACCACTTCACACTCAAATGACTGCAGTGAAGTTAGCACCTTGAGCAGTTCAAATGTACCTGCACAACTATAACCTCTGTAGTTCCAATGTGACTTGACTTGTTTGATAACAAGTGAGGAGATACAATCGAATGGAAGTGGTAGCGTGCCCTTTCTCCTAGGGTCACTATGGTAAAAATAGCTGAACATTAGACAGGAGAATATAAATTATTCTGCTATATTAAAACACAATGGCCAACTCCTTACCTCATAACCCCAAAACAGAGAGAGAGAGAGAGAGAGAGAGAGAGAGAGAGAGAGAGAGAGAGAGAGAAGAATATCTCTGATGCACAACAAAGGAGAAATGCAGTGAGCTCCAAAAGTATTGGGACTTTGAAACATGTTTTATGTTTTGGCTCTGTACTCCAGCACTTTGGATTTGAAATGATACAATGACTGTGAGGTTAAAGTGCAAACAGTCAGCTTTAATTTGATGGTAATTTCATCAATATCGGGAGAACCGTTGAGAAATTACAGCACTTTTTGTACATAGTCCACTTTTACATTAATGTGGACACTACCATGATTACTGATAGTACTTAATGAATAGTGAATACTTTATTATTCACGATTCATTCAAGGCTATTCGTAGTCATGGTAACATCAACATGAATGTACAAGTGTTTAGAAACATATTATATTCTTATTTACAATAAAAGTGACTCCAAAATGACACAATACATTATTTACCATTCAATTCTACTGGGCACAAAATAATCTGAAACACAACCAAAACAAACAGCAAATGCATCCAACAAATGTGTAGAGTCAGAAGCTTGATGTGATCATTGCTTGCTTGGAATATGGGACCAAATAATACACATTTGACTACTTTAATACACATATAAGTGAATTTGTCCCAATTACTTTGGTCCCCTTAAACAGGGGGACCATGTATAAAAAGCGCTGCAACTTCTAAATGGTTCACCTGATGTGGATACAAATACCCTCACATTAAAGTTGAGTTCAAAGTGCTGGAGTTCAAAGTGCTGGAGTTCAAAGTGCTGGAGTTCAAAGTGCTGGAGTTCAAAGCCAAAACAACAAAACGTGTCACTGTACATTACAGATGAATAAAGATCTGTCTAACACTCTAGCACTAGTGTGGATCCACAGAGATATCCCATCTAACTGTAAACTATTACCATGTGGCCTGTTCAGTTGCATTGTGGGCTGCACTTTTTGCCTGCAGTCCCAGAAGTAGGACAGGACAGCTTTAGCCCCAGGCTCAGTTTGGCCCTGGCAGGCTTCTATACCCTCCTCCGTTCTTTATTAATACAGGGGGGATGAATGAATGAACAATACGGAGGACATCTGTCTGTCTCTACCTGTCTATCTGTCTATCTGTGTACCTGTCTCACCTGTGTGCGTCTCACCTGTGTGGGGTCCCGAGTGGCGCAGCGGTTTAATGCACAGCATCTCACTGCTAGAGGTGTCACTACAGATCCTGGTTTGATTCCAGGCTGTATCACAACCGGCCGTGTTTGGGAGTCAATTAGGACGGCACACACTTTGCCCAGTGTCGTCCAGGGTGGGCCGTCATTGTCATTGTTCTTAACTGACTTGCATAGTTGAAAAAAAATAAAAAATCACCTGTCAACTGCACATCACCTGTCACACATAATCACTACCTGTGACAGCTAACATGTTACGTCACTGTTACATTGAGTCTTGCTACTGTCCTCTTAGACGTGGAACTACACACAGACGTACTTTGCACTGTCCCCTTACACTACCAAAATTACCCCTATAGATACTGTATGCATCATCCCTTCCCTATCCTATGGGTATGTGTGCAGACATCAGCATATTTCAAGAGTAGAGCCCAATCTGGATGGCATGAGAGAGAGAGAGAGAGAGTGTTGGGGCCTTGGCTCTCATAGGAAAATCTCTGGGTTTGAGCTGTACTGCTGCATCAGAAAACACTGCAATCCTCCTAATGACACCCCATCACCACTCTGGTAAAACACACACTCTGGCCCTGCCAAATCTCCTCTTCATTGACTTTGGCTATGCCACAGCTCAAGACTACTTCACAGACCACAGGGTGTGTCTGAGGCCAGGCAGACATGCAGCATGCTGGGAGTTTTCATAAAGAATGGTTGGGAGCAGAGCGTGGATGTAGGGCTGTGGAGCTGAGATAATGTGGTTTGGGAAGTTTGTATAAAACATTTTTTTTAAATAGTGTTGGTTGCCCTTAAGTTTTGCTTCATCATAATTTGTTAACATTAAACAATCAATTCATGTTTTATTGCAAAATGTAATTTTCTCTTGTAGAATTGACTTAAGGGGAACTTGAAATGCAACAGATTTGTTCTTGTAGCGTTGAACTGACCACATTTAGTTTAGAAAAGGTTTGTTGGGAAAGGGGGCACTGTTTTATCAAAGGACACTGGGTGCTAGCTTGTTAGCTAGCTAGGAGGACTCTGGTACACACCAGGTGGGGGGCGACACCGGTACTTACAGTAGCTAGCTAGGACACTAGTAGACAGTGTCCTTCACCCCCCCAAAAAACTCAGAGAATACTTGAATTTCCCTTTTGACCCACATTTTAATCGCATAGACAATCAGTGGAATCCAGAATATCAAAAATGTCACACAAGTATGAAGATGGCGTGCAGGAACCAATGGGATGCTCAAGAGGGGGGCGTTCCTGCAGATGCAGGAATATCCCAAATTGCGGGCCCAGTCACACTCTATTGATTCCAGGTGCATAAAACCAGAAAGACGTCACAAACCGAGAGTCAATCTTTGAAGGAGATTATTTACATTTTACTCATTTAGCAGACAATCTTATTCAGAGCGATGTACAGGAGCAATTAGGGTTTAGTGCTTTGCTCAAGGGTACATTGACCAATTTTTCACCTAGTCAGCACAGGATTCGAACCAGCTAGCGCTACTACAGTGAGACTAGCTTTTGGCATCCATTTAAACTCAACAAAGACATGTTGTAGAAAGACCACGCATAGAGTTGTGTACACTCATTGAACTGTCTGCAACGTGTAGATAGTTCATTTAATTAATATTGAAGTGTATGTAGCCTGCATTTGCGCATGTGCATATTGAGGCATGTGGCTCATGTTAGAGAGGGGAGGGAAGAAAAACACGAGGTTAGATAGCTAGCAAAGTTCAGCTGGTTATATGCTACCTAGTAGGAATGTTGCTCACATGCTGAAATGTAGTTGTTACTTCTGTAGCCTATCTTGTGTTCGGTAGCTAGCTAGCTAACATCGTTGCTGAATATTCAGTGATGTCATGATAGCTAATAACACCACACCTAGCCAGTCAGCTTGCTCTCTTTTACAGCAGGTTTTATGCATTGTGACGATTTTGACAAGAAAGAATATCACATACAGTTTTCTGTTACCTAGGGATAGTGTGCAATTCAAATCAAATCACAGCAATTGGAGTTGGCTGAACTGACCCTTTTTGGCCTGTTACCGTTTTAAACTAGATATTGGAGGGACAGTCCACCCCAGATCTCAAAGATGAGTGTGGTGTTTAAGTAGTGGATATGTGGATCCATAATCACTGTAGCTGACTCGTACTTGAATCACCAAAGGGGCTCCATTTTCAGATTTCCTCAAGAAGCGTTTCTGAACAACTCAGACTTCATGGCTCTGTAGTGGTGGTAATTCTAATGTAGACCGCCTGTCTTTCAACGTCAGTCCAGTGGAGTTTTTGGTTTATTCATTGTGTTATGATGTCTCCTTTTTGACATGTGGACCATCTTTTCTTAATTGTATTCAGTGAATGTAGAAGTGTAGAGCCTGTGCTGTAGCAGGTACCATTGACAGACTACTTGGTCAGACATATCCGGATGGTGATGTTGAAAAAGAAGAATACACATTAAAGGTCTGTGCTACATGTACATTACACTAGCACCGTAACACATGTGCAGTAGTGAGAGGTGCTTGGTATAGGGGCGGCAGGTAGCCTAGTGGTTAGAGCATTGGGCCAGTAACTGAAAGGTTGCTAGATCGTATCCCCCGAGCTGCCAAGGAAAAAGCTGGAGTTCTGCCCCTGAACAAGGCATTTAATCCGCTCTTCCTCGGCTGTCATTGGAATTAAGAATTTGTTCTTAACTGACTTGCCTAGTTAAATAAAGAAAAAAAAGAGTCTATATATATATATACATACAGTTGAAGTCAGAAGTATACATACATGTAGTTTTGAGTCATTAAAACTAGTTTTTCAACCACTCCACAAATGCCTTTTTAAAAAACTATAGTTTTTGACAAGTCGGTTAGGACATCTACTTTGTGCATGACACAAGTCATTTTTCCAACAATTGTTTACAGACAGATTATTTCATTTATAATTCAATGTATCACAATTCCAGTGTGTCAGAAGTTTATATACACTAAGTTGACTGTGCCTTTAAATGTCATGGCTTTAGAAGCTTCTGATAGGCTAATTGACATCATTTGAGTCAATTGGAGGTGAACCTGTGGATGTATTTCAAGGCCTATCTTCAAACTCAGTGCCTCTTTGCATGACATCATGGTTAAATCAAAGGAACTCAGCCAGGACCTCAAAAAAACAATTGTAGACCTCCACAAGTCTGGTTCATCCTTCTGAGCAATTACTAAATGCCTGAAGGTAACACGTTCATCTGTACAAACAATAGTACGCAAGTATATACACCATGGGACCACACAGCCATCATACCACCCAGGAAGGAGACGCGTTCTGTCTCCTAGAGCTAAACGTACTTTGGTGTGAAGAGTGCAAATCAATCCCAGAACAACAGCAAATGACCTTGTGAAGATGCTGGAGGAAAAAGGGGAAGGCTATCAAGTTGAAGAACACCATCCCAACCGTGAAGCACAGTGGTAGCAGCCTCGTTTTGTGGGGGTGCTTTGATGCAGGAGGGTCTGGTGCACTTCACAAAATAAATGGCATCATGAGGAAGGAAATTGATGTGGATATATTGAAGCAACATCTCAAGACATCAGTCAGAAAGTTAAAGCTTGGTCGGAAATGGGTCTTCCAAATGGACAATGACCCCAAACATACTTCCAAAGTTCTGGCAAAATGGTTTAAGGACAACAAAGTCAAGGTACTAGAGTGGCCATCACAAAGCCCTGACCTCAATCTTGCAGAAAATGTGTGGGCAGAACTGAAAAAGCATGTGTGAGAAAGGAGGCCTATGAACCTGACTCAGTTACACCAGCTCTGCCAGGAGGAATGGGTCAAAATTCACCCAACTTATTGTGGGGTGAATTTGAAACGTTTGACCCAAGTTAAATAATTTAAAGGCAATGCTACCAAATACCAATTGAGTGTATGTAAACTTCTGTCCCACTGGGAATGTGATGAAAGAAATAAAAGCTGAAATAAATCATTCTCTCTACTATTATTCTGACATTTCAAATTCTTAAAATTAAGTGGTGATCCTAACTGACAGGAATTGTGAAAAACTGAGTTTAAATGTATTTGGCTAAGGTGTATGTAAAATTCCGACTTCAACTGTATATATAAATAAGTATGTATATATGAATAGGCTACATGTCCATTACACTAGTGATGTGATACATGTCCATTACACTAGTGCTGTGGTAAATGTCCATTACACTAGTGCTGTGCTAAATGTCCATTACACTAGTGCTGTGCTAAATGTCCATTACACTAGTGCTGTGCTAAATGTCCATTACACTAGTGCTGTGCTAAATGTCCATTACACTAGTGCTGTGCTACATGTCCATTACACTAGTGCTGTGCTAAATGTCCATTACACTAGTGCTGTGCTAAATGTCCATTACACTAGTGCTGTGCTACATGTCCATTACACTAGTGCTGTGCTACATGTCCATTACACTAGTGCTGTGCTAAATGTCCATTACACTAGTGCTGACACTAGTGCTGTGCTAAATGTCCATTACACTAGTGCTGTGCTAAATGTCCATTACACTAGTGCTGTGCTAAATGTCCATTACACTAGTGCTGTGCTAAATGTCCATTACACTAGTGCTGTGCTAAATGTCCATTACACTAGTGCTGTGCTAAATGTCCATTACACTAGTGCTGTGCTACATGTCCATTACACTAGTGCTGTGCTAAATGTCCATTACACTAGTGCTGTGCTAAATGTCCATTACACTAGTGCTGTGCTAAATGCTTCTGTACTTCCGGCGCCGACAGAGATGGCCGCCTCGCTTCGCGTTCCTAGGAAACTATGCAGTTTTTTGTTTTTTTACGTGTTATTTCTTACACTAGTACCCCAGGTCATCTTAGGTTTCTTTACATACAGCCGAGAAGAACTACTGAATATAAGATCAGCGTCAACTCACCATCAGTACGACCAAGAATATGTTTTTCGCGATGCGGATCCTGTGTTCTGCCTTACAACCAGTGTAACCGAGTGGATCACATGCAGCGACCAAAAAAAAAAAACGACTCAGAAAAAGAGGGAAACGAAGCGGTCTTCTGGTCAGACTCCGGAGACGGGCACATCGTGCACCACTCCCCAGCATTCTTCTTGCCAATGTCCAGTCTCTTGACAACAAGGTTGATGAAATCCGAGCAAGGGTAGCATTCCAGAGGGACATCAGAGACTGTAACGTTCTCTGCTTCACGGAAACATGGCTCACTGGAGAGACGCAATCCGAAGCGGTGCAGCCAGCGGGTTTCTCCACGCATCGCGCCGACAGAAACAAACATCTCTCTGGTAAGAAGACGGGCGGGGGCGTATGTCTTATGGCCAACGTGACATGGTGTGATGAAGGAAACATACAGGAACTCAAATCCTTCTGTTCACCTGATTTAGAATTCCTCACAATCAAATGTAGACCGCATTATCTACCAAGAGAATTCTCTTCGATTATAATCACAGCCGTATATATCCCCCCAAGCAGACACATCGATGGCTCTGAACGAACTTTATTTAACTCTCTGCAAACTGGAAACGATTTATCCGGAGGCTGCATTCATTGTAGCTGGGGATTTTAACAAGGCTAATCTGAAAACAAGACTCCCTAAATTTTATCAGCATATTGATTGCGCAACCAGGGGTGGAAAGACCCTGGATCATTGTTACTCTAACTTCCGCGACGCATATAAGGCCCTGCCCCGCCCCCTTTCGGAAAAGCTGACCACGACTCCATTTTGTTGATCCCTGCCCTACAGACAGAAACTAAAACAAGAAGCTCCCACGCTGAGGTCTGTCCAACGCTGGTCCGACCAAGCTGACTCCACACTCCAAGACTGCTTCCATCACGTGGACTGGGAGATGTTTCGTATTGCGTCAGACAACAACATTGACGAATACGCTGATACGGTGTGCGAGTTCATTAGAACCTGCGTTGAAGATGTCGTTCCCATAGCAACGATTAAAACATTCCCTAACCAGAAACCGTGGATTGATGGCAGCATTCGTGTGAAACTGAAGGCACGAACCACTGCTTTTAATCAGGGCAAGGTGTCTGGTAACATGGCTGAATACAAACAGTGCAGCTATTCCCTCCGCAAGGCTATCAAACAAGCTAAGCGCCAGTACAGAGACAAAGTAGAATCTCAATTCAACGGCTCAGACACAAGAGGTATGTGGCAGGGTCTACAGTCAATCACGGACTACAGGAAGAAACCCAGCCCAGTCACGGACCAGGATGTCTTGCTCCCAGGCAGACTAAATAACTTTTTTGCCCGCTTTGAGGACAATACAGTGCCACTGACACGGCCTGCAACGGAATCATGCGGTCTCACCCTCGCAAGGCTGCAGGCCCAGACGGCATCCCCAGCCGCGCCCTCAGAGCATGCGCAGACCAGCTGGCCGGTGTGTTTACGGACATATTCAACCAATCCCTATACCAGTCTGCTGTTCCCACATGCTTCAAGAGGGCCACCATTGTTCCTGTTCCCAAGAAAGCTAAGGTAACTGAGCTAAACGACTACCGCCCCGTAGCACTCACATCCGTCATCATGAAGTGCTTTGAGAGACTAGTCAAGGACCATATCACCTCCACCCTACCTGACACCCTTGACCCACTCCAATTTGCTTACCGCCCAAATAGGTCCACAGACGATGCAATCTCAACCACACTGCACACTGCCCTAACCCATCTGGACAAGAGGAATACCTATGTGAGAATGCTGTTCATCGACTACAGCTCGGCATTCAACACCATAGTACCCTCCAAGCTCGTCATCAAGCTCGAGACCCTGGGTCTCGACCCCGCCCTGTGCAACTGGGTACTGGACTTCCTGACGGGCCGCCCCAGGTGGTGAGGGTAGGCAACAACATCTCCTCCCCGCTGATCCTCAACACTGGGGCCCCACAAGGGTGCGTTCTGAGCCCCTCCTGTACTCCCTGTTCACCCACGACTGCGTGGCCATGCACGCCTCCAACTCAATCATCAAGTTTGCGGACGACACAACAGTGGTAGGCTTGATTACCAACAACGACGAGACGGCCTACAGGGAGGAGGTGAGGGCCCTCGGAGTGTGGTGTCAGGAAAATAACCTCACACTCAACGTCAACAAAACTAAGGAGATGATTGTGGACTTCAGGAAACAGCAGAGGGAACACCCCCATCCACATCGATGGAACAGTAGTGGAGAGGGTAGCAAGTTTTAAGTTCCTCGGCATACACATCACAGACAAACTGAATTGGTCCACTCACACAGACAGCATCGTGAGGAAGGCGCAGCAGCGCCTCTTCAACCTCAGGAGGCTGAAGAAATTCGGCTTGTCACCAAAAGCACTCACAAACTTCTACAGATGCACAATCGAGAGCATCCTGGCGGGCTGTATCACCGCCTGGTATGGCAACTGCACCGCCCTCAACCGTAAGGCTCTCCAGAGGGTAGTGAGGTCTGCACAACGCATCACCGGGGGCAAACTACCTGCCCTCCAGGACACCTACACAACCCGATGCTACAGGAAGGCCATAAAGATCATCAAGGACATCAACCACCCGAGCCACTGCCTGTTCACCCCGCTGTCATCCAGAAGGCGAGGTCAGTACAGGTGCATCAAAGCTGGGACCGAGAGACTGAAAAACAGCTTCTATCTCAAGGCCATCAGACTGTTAAACAGCCACCACCAACATTGAGTGGCTACTGCCAACACACTGTCAATGACACTGACTCTACTCCAGCCACTTTAATCATGGGAATTGATGGGAAATTATGTAAATATATCACTAGCCACTTTAAACAATGCTACCTTATATAATGTTACTTACCCTACATTGTTCATCTCATATGCATACGTTGATACTGTACTCTATATCATCGACTGCATCCTTATGTAATACATGTATCACTAGCCACTTTAACTATGCCACTTGGTTTACATACTTATCTCATATGTATATACTGTACTCGATATCATCTACTGTATCTTGCCTATGCTGCTCTGTACCATCACTCATTCATATATCCTTATGTACATATTCTTTATCCCCTTACACTGTGTATAAGACAGTAGTTTTTTTTTGGAATTGTTAGTTAGATTACTTGCTCGTTATTACTGCATTGTCGGAACTAGAAGCACAAGCATTTCGCTACACTCGCATTAACATCTGCTAACCATGTGTATGTGACAAATAAAATTTGATTTGATTTGATTTGATTTTGATTTGAAATGTCCATTACACTAGTGCTGTGCTAAATGTCCATTACACTAGTGCTGTGCTAAATGTCCATTACACTAGTGCTGTGCTAAATGTCCATTACACTAGTGCTGACACTAGTGCTGTGCTAAATGTCCATTACACTAGTGCTGTGCTAAATGTCCATTACACTAGTGCTGTGCTAAATGTCCATTACACTAGTGCTGTGCTAAATGTCCATTACACTAGTGCTGTGCTACATGTCCATTACACTAGTGCTGTGCTACATGTCCATTACACTAGTGCTGTGCTAAATGTCCATTACACTAGTGCTGTGCTAAATGTCCATTACACTAGTGCTGTGCTACATGTCCATTACACTAGTGCTGTGCTACATGTTCATTACACTAGTGCTGTGCTAAATGTCCATTACACTAGTGCTGTGCTACATGTCCATTACACTAGTGCTGTGCTACATGTCCATTACACTAGTGCTGTGCTAAATGTCCATTACACTAGTGCTGTGCTAAATGTCCATTACACTAGTGCTGTGCTACATGTCCATTACACTAGTGCTGTGCTACATGTCCATTACACTAGTGCTGTGCTACATGTCCATTACACTAGTGCTGTGCTACATGTCCATTACACTAGTGCTGTGCTACATGTCCATTACACTAGTGCTGTGTTACATGTCCATTACACTAGTGCTGTGCTAAATGTCCATTACACTAGTGCTGTGCTACATGTCCATTACACTAGTGCTGTGCTACATGTCCATTACACTAGTGCTGTGCTACATGTCCATTACACTAGTGTCCATTACACTAGTGCTGTGCTAAATGTCCATTACACTAGTGCTGTGCTACATGTCCATTACACTAGTGCTGTGCTAAATGTCCATTACACTAGTGCTGTGCTACATGTCCATTACACTAGTGCTGTGCTACATGTCCATTACACTAGTGCTGTGCTACATGTCCATTACACTAGTGCTGTGCTACATGTCCATTACACTAGTGCTGTGCTACATGTCCATTACACTAGTGCTGTGCTAAATGTCCATTACACTAGTGCTGTGCTACATGTCCATTACACTAGTGCTGTGCTACATGTCCATTACACGAGTGCTGTGCTAAATGTCCATTACACTAGTGCTGTGCTACATGTCCATTACACTAGTGCTGTGCTACATGTCCATTACACTAGTGCTGTGCTACATGTCCATTACACTAGTGCTGTACTAAATGTCCATTACACTAGTGCTGTGCTACATGTCCATTACACTAGTGCTGTGCTACATGTCCATTACACTAGTGCTGTGCTAAATGTCCATTACACTAGTGCTGTGCTACATGTCCATTACACTAGTGCTGTGCTACATGTCCATTACACTAGTGCTGTGCTACATGTCCATTACACTAGTGCTGTGCTACATGTCCATTACACTAGTGCTGTGCTAAATGTCCATTACACTAGTGCTGTGCTACATGTCCATTACACTAGTGCTGTGCTAAATGTCCATTACACTAGTGCTGTGCTTGGTATTGGCAGTGTTTGCAGCACTGTGCTGATTACTTTAATATTCTTCCACTAAATTTGTCCTGTTTTTTTCTCTCTCTCAGACTATCAAATTGGGAAACGTCGGCTTCAGTTCTGCTGCGAATGTTGGAGAATCCGGATCGTGCACATAAACCCCTGCTTATAAGAGGTCAGTGATACACAGTGTTGGCGAGTAACGGAATGCAAAAAACGGGAACCGTAATGTGTTACGCTACCGTTACTGCTGTCAGCATCCAAAGATGATCCAACTTGAATAAACTCTTGGAGGTCAGGATGACAGTAGTGGTGTAGCCTACGGTGATACGGATATCACCTATTATTGATATCTATATAGCTCATTGATGTGATTCACACTACTGCTCTCTCATTTAGCTATTTGCGCCTTACGGATTGTGGTTGCTGTGGATGGCTGTTCACAGATGTCAATGTGTATTTTAACAAAATAATGGATGAATTCAAGAAGTTTAAGCTGCCCATCTATCATTGTTTTTGAAACCAGTGGCAGCCAGTGAAAAAAGCTGCATATTGCGGTTCCAAGCTGATGGATTAAAAGTGCAGCTTTTATTGCTCAATATAATTCAAGCTGATAAAAAAAGCCTAATGGACACATGCTCAAACTTGCACACTTTTGATAGAGGCAGTGGCAATCTGTAGTTGCTACTGTCACGTTCTGAGCATGGTTCTGTTGTTTTATTCTTTGTTTTAGTATGGTCAGGGCGTGAGTTGGGGTGGGCAGTCTATGTTTGTTTTTCTATGTTGGTTTTTGTGTTCGGCCTAGTATGGTTCTCAATCAGAGGCAGGTGTCGTTAGTTGTCTCTGATTGAGAAACATACTTAGGTAGCCCGGGTTTCACTGTTGGTTTGTGGGTGTTTGTTTCCATGTGAGTGTTTGGGCCACACGGTACTGTTTCGGTTTTGGGTTGTGGGTGTTTGTTTCCGTGTGAGTGTTTGGGCCACACGGTACTGTTCCGTTTTTTGTAAATTCACGTCATCGTTTATTGTTTTGATTCAGTGTTCAGTGCTTTCTTTAATTAAATATCATCATGAACACTTACCACGCTGCGCTTTGGTCCGATCCTTACTCCTCCTCAGACGAAGAGGAGGAAATCCGTGACAGATACATCAATTTTTGGACTTAAAAATTATATATACAGTACCAGTCACAAAATTGTCTGGTACTGTATAGATCATATAGTATAAATAAAAAACACACCTACTCATTCCAGGGAATTTCTTTATTTTTACTATTTTCTACATTGTAGAATAATAGTGAAGACATCAAAACGATGAAATAACACATGTGGATTATGTAGTAACGAAAAAAAGTGTTAAGCAAATACATTAATATTTGAGATTCTTCAAATAGTCACCCTTTGCCTTGATGACAGCTTTGCACACTCTTGGCATCCTCTCAACCAGCTTCATGGGGTAGTCACCTGGAATGCATTTCAATTAACTGGTGTGCCTTCTTAAAGGTTAAATTGTGGAATTTCTTTCCTTCTTAATGCATTTTAGCCTTAATGTAGTACTCAAAAAACTGTAGCACACACACACACACGGTAGTAAGTGGTTGTGGATATTGGCTTGTTTGCAACACTTTTGATTCAGGATTTGAAAAGATGAATGCTTGAATGATTTTGACACAAAGTTACTCCTCTGCTTCTTCTTCTCTTAGACTGAAGTTGGAAAACGAGGGCTCCAGTTAAAGTCTCAGCGAATGACTTTTCTGTCTGGAATACCTGCGTCTGTGACTAAACTCTCAAATGAGATAAAGAAGCAGTTGAGACTTAAAGCCAACTTTAGACTTCAATTCATGGAACTTGACCTCGACAGCAGATCCAGGACAAAGGTACTATCAACCTTTGCCTGATTCTCCCACCCCTTGTAATGCTATTGTACCCTGCTTTGCAGGTGACATTGATTTATTTAGAATTTGAGGAACACTTAACCAGCATGGCTACTGCAACATTCTGCAGTGATACACCATCCCATCTGGTTTGCACTTAGTGGGACTATCATTTGTTTTTCAACAGGACAATGACCCAACACAACACATGTGCAGCTGGACCCAAACCGGCTGCACATGTGCGCCATCGTGCATAAATGTATTTTGTCCCCCCACACGAAACGGGATCACGACATGATCAAAACAACATCAAAACAAACTCTGAACCAATTATATTAATTTGGGGACAGGTCGAAAAGCATTGGCTTGCACTTGCTAGCTAATTTGTCCTATTTAGCTAGCTTGGTTTTGCTAGCTATTTTATCCTGGGACATAAACATTGACACAAACACTTTTTTGGTTACTACATGATTCCATGTGTTATTTCATGGTTTTGATGTCTTCACTATTATTCTTCAATGTACAAAATAGCAAAAATAAAGAAAAACCCTTGAATGAGTAGGTGTGTCCAAACATTTGACTGTAAGTGTTCAGACCTTTGCCAGATATTACAACCTCGAATCTTCTTGGGTATGATGCTACAAGCTTGGCACACCTGTATTTGGGGAGTTTCTCCCATTCTTCTCTGTAGATCCTCTCATGCACTGTCAGGTTGGATGGGGAACGTCGCTGCACAGCTATTTTCAGGTCTCTCCAGAGATGTTTGATTGATTGATTGATGTTTGATTGTCCCCGAAGCCACTGCTCTGATATCTTGGTTGTCTACTTCGGGTTGTTGTTCAGTTAGAAGGTGAACCTTCGCCCCAGTCTGAGGTCCGGTGCGCACTGGAGCAGGTTTTCATCAAGGATATTATATCTGTACCTAATCCGTAAGTTTTTCCCTCAATCCTGGCTAGTTTCCCAGTCCCTGCCACTGAGAAACATCCCCAAAGCATGATGCTGCCACCACCAAGCTTCACCATAGAGATGGTGCAAGGTTTCCTCCATACGTGACGCTTTGTTCATCAAACCAGAGAATCTTGTTTCTCATGGTCTAAGAGTCCTCTTGGTGGCTTTTGGCAAACTCCAAACGGATTATTATGTGCCTTCTACTGAGGAATCGCTTCCGTCTGGCCACTCTACCATAAAGGCCTGATTGGAGGAGTGCTGCAGAGATGGTTGTCCTTCTGGAAGGTTCTCCCATCTCCACAGAGGAACTCTGGAGCTCTGTCAGAGTGACCATCGGTTTCTTGGTCATCTCCCTGACCAAGGCACTTCTCGCCCGATTGCTCAGTTTGGCTGGGTGGCTAAATCTAGGAAAATGTTGGTGGTTCCAATCTTCTTCCATTTAAGAATGATGGAGGCCAATGTGTTCTTCGGGACCTTCAAATGCTGCAGAAATGTTTTGTTACCCTTCCCCAGATCTGTGCCTCGACACAATCCTGTCTCTGAGCTCTATCGACAATTCCTTTGACCTCATGACTTGGTTTTTGCTCTGACATGCACTGTCAACTGTGGAATCTTATATAGACAGCTGTGTGCCTTTCCAAATCATGTCCAATCAATTTAATTTACCACAAGTTGTAGAAACATCTCAAGGGTGATCAAAGGAAACACGATGCACCTTTGCTCAATTTCGAGTCTCATAGCAAAGGCTCTGAATACTTATGTAATAAGGTATTTCGGTTTATTTTTAATACATTTGCAAAAACATCTAAAAATCTGTTTTTGCTTTGGCATTATGGGGTATTGTGTGTAGACTGATGAATTATTTAAAAAGAAATCCATTTTAGAATAAGGCTGTAACGTAACAAATGTGTAAAAAGTGAAGGGGTCTGAATACTTTCCGAATGCACTGTTTGTTGACAGATGTTGCTCCGGTTTTGTGGTGAAACAAAGGTATGGTTGAATGTATTCTGCCACTCTGTCTTATTGTCTCGGCCTTAGTTCATATGCGTTCCCTCCGTGATACATAGGCCTAACAGGTTATAGAGCGAACAATGCAATTATCACAACACATAGGATGTGGTATGCTTCCCCTCACACTGCTACTGTGTTTGCTTGTATGTGAGAGATTGTGAAATGAATTTGCTTGAATTTTTCTACAGAAATGTGTCTTTTTGCTGATTCTTTCTCCATATGTTCACAGACATCATACCTACAGAAACCGGACAAAAGCATTAGGCTGATAGAAACAAAAGCAATGTAATTATGATTTAAGTAATCAGATTGATTTGGATGAACATAAGTCCAATAGCTAGAAGAGAAAATGTATTCAATTTGGAGATATATGATTTAGTTGTGTTTGATAAACATGTATACATTTAGTCAGACTATTGTTTATTATTATTTCTAAATTAAATACTGTTTCAATAACACAAGTAAATTAAGTAAATCTCTAATCATAATTTCATGTAAAAATACATGTTTTCCACTAGGCTTAACTACTATCCCCCCCCAAAAAAATATTTTTGATTGTGTGTAGTAAGTGTGTGTATCTGTGTGCGTGTCTACATGCACACTTGTGGGAGTGCGTAAATCACAAATGAAAGAATCTTTACACAACATCCAACCAACATATTTGGGTTCTTCCTGCTCCAAATGTTTCATCATGGATTCCCAAAAAACTATTCATGTTTGGGTTTGAGTGTGTATTTGACTCAGGTTTCCTGCAAGAACAAGATAAACCTTGATCACATATCTGTTGTATAATTCACTGGGTACAAACATCCTAGCTAGCTTGGTGATGTAGTTACTACAGAACACAGATAAATATGAATCATACCAAACAGTGTATGTTCTTGTGTGTATGTATGTGTACCCGTGTGTGTGTGTTTATATTAGTGTGCATAGAACTGTGCAATTAGTGTGCATAGCACCGTAAGCACCCTTGGGTCATCGTGCTGTGACCCACACAATGCTACACAACTGCTGATAAGAATCTAAATGAATCCCCAAGCTGAGTTCTGATTACGAGAGCATGAGACCAGGGGCACTTGTTAGCTTCATAGCTAGCATCCATCCACAGCACGCAGCTGAGCATGAAATCTCAAATTACACGGCCTATAGTTATTGATGACTTCAGGCAATACTTGGAGCCAGGTTTTAGTGAGGCTGGTCAGGTGTTTGTTATAATATGATGCTGATCCCAGACTAGCAATTGGCTGTGGTCCCAAGGGTATATGAGTTGAATTAATCCAGGACTTGTTGTCTATAATGTTTGCATATTAAAGCTGACATTATGGAAGCTATAGCCTCTTAGAAAGAAAATGGAGAGCCCTTTTTGTTCCAGGTAGAACCCTTTCCACAGCCGAAGAAACCCTTTGGAACCCTTTTTTTCTAAGAGTGTAGGGAGGACTTGTCATGCCCTGGTCTTAGTATTTTGTGTTTATATATTTATTTGGTCAGGCCAGGGTGTGACATGGGTTTATTTTGTGTTGTGTTTTTGTATTGGGGTTTTAGTAGGTATTGGGATTGTGGCTGAGTAGGGGTGTCTAGCATAGTCTATGGCTGCCTGAGGCGGTTCTCAATCAGAGTCAGGTGATTCTCGTTGTCTCTGATTGGGAACCATATTTAGGTAGCCTGGGTTTTACTGTGTGTTTGTGGGTGATTGTTCCTGTCTCTGTGTTAGTTGTCACCAGACAGGCTGTATAGGTTTTCACATTCCGTTTTGTTGTTTTTGTATTGATCGTGTTTTGTCTTCATTAAACATGTATCGAATTAACCACGCTGCATTTTGGTCCGACTCTCCTTCAACGGAAGAAAGACGTAACAGAATCACCCACCACAACTGGACCAAGCAGCGTGGTGACAGGCAGCGACAGCAACAGCAGCGAAAAGAGGAATGGACATGGGAGGAAGTTATGGACAGCAAGAGTATAGAGTATACGACTTGGGAGGAAATAGACAGGTGGGCGGTCGACCCAGAGAGAGTGCCGGAGCCCGCCTGGTATTCGCTGGAGCAGTGCGAAGAGGGCTATAGGAGAATGGAGTCGAAGAGAAAAGCACGGCGGCGCAGAAGGGAGCCCGAGAGTCAGCCCCAAAAATGTATTGGGGGGGGGCTCAGGGAGAGTGTGGCAGAGTCAGGGTTCAGACCTGAGCCAACTCCCCCTGTTTATCGTGAGGAGCAGCGATCACAGGACTTCTGGACGTGGGAGGAGATATTGGACGGAAAAGGACCCTGGACACAGCCTGGAGAATATCGCCGCCCCAGGCGGCGAAAGCGGAAAGGCGCTGGTATGAAGAGGCAGCACGGCGACGCGGATGGAAGCCCGAGAGTCCGCCCCAAAAATGTATTAGGGGGGCTCAGGGAGAGTGTGGCAGAGTCAGGGTTCAGACCTGAGCCAACTCCCCTTGTTTATCGTGAGGAGCCAAGGAGGAGACCAGAACCAGAGCCGGTGTTGGAGGTGAGTGAAGCAGAGACTATGAAGGAGTTAATGGGGAAAGTGGAGGAGAGAGTTATGAGGGAGTTGCTAGTTTGGTGCTTTAGGTATGATATTCGTCCGACGGAGCGTGTCAGGGATTTGATGGCACCTGGGTCAGCGCTCCATACTCGTCCTGAGGTGCGTGTTAGTCGGCTGGTGAAGAGTGTGCCAGCCTCACGCACTAGGCCTCCTGTGTACCTACCTAGCCTTGCACGTCCTGTGCCAGTCCTGCTCTCAGGCTCTCCAGTACACCTTCACGGTCCGGTCCATCCTGTGCCACCTTCACACACCAGTTCTCCGGTGGCAGCTCCCCGCACCAGGCTTCCTGTGCGTGTCCTCGGTTCAGTACCACCAGTGCCAGCACCACGCACCAGGCCTTCAGTGCCCCTCGCCTGTTCAGCGCTGTCAGAGCCTTTCTCCTCTCCAGCGCTGTCGGAGTCTCCCGCCTGTCTAGCGCTATCAGAGCCTTCCTCCTCTCCAGCGCTGCCAGAGTCTCCCGCCTGTTCAGCGCAGCCAGAGCCTTCCTTCTCTACAGCGCAGCTGGAGTCTCCCGCCTGTTTAGCGCAGCCAGAGCCTTCCTCCTCTACAGTCTGCATGGAGCAGCCGGAGCTGCCAGTCTGCATGGAGCAGCCAGAGCCGCCAGTCAGCCATGATCTTCCAGATCCGCCAGTCAGCCAGGATCCGCCAGTCAGCCATGATCTTCCAGATCCGCCAGTCAGCCAGGATCCACCAGTCAGCCAGGATCTTCCAGATCTGCCCAGCCAGGATCCACCATTCAGCCAGGATCTGCCAGTCAGCCAGGATCTGCCAGTCAGCCAGGATCCGCCAGTCAGCCATGATCTTCCAGATCCGCCAGTCAGCCAGGATCCACCAGTCAGCCAGGATCTTCCAGATCCGCCAGTCAGCCATGATCCTCCAGATCCGCCTACACCATTCACTGGGCTTCCCAGGCATCCTCTCAGTCTGAACTTCCCCCAGTCAGCTTCCCCTCAGGAGCTTCCCCTCAGTCTTTTCAGAAGGCCCCTCAGTCCAGTGGGGTCCAACTTGAGGGTTGCCAATCAAAGGACGCGTTACAGGGGGACTAAGACTTGGTGAGTGGGGTCCACGTCCCGAGCCGGAGCCGCCACTGGACAGACGCCCACCCGGACCCTCCCCTATGGGTTTTAGTGTGCGGCCGGGAGTCCGCACCTTGGGGGGGAAATGTTGTATTTTTGTTTATATATTTATTTGGTCAGGCCATTTGACATGGGTTTATTTTGTGTTGTGTTTTTGTATTGGGGTTTTAGTATGTAATGGGAATATTTGCATAGTCTATGGTTTTGTTTTCAATCAGAGTCAGGTGATTTCATTTTCTGAGAGCTTTTTAGGTAGCCTGGGTAAATCTGTGTTAGTTGTCACCAGACAGGCTGTATAGGTTTTCACATTCCGTTTGTTGTTTTTGTATTGATCGTGTTTTGTCTTCATTAAAGATGTTTAACCACGCTGCATTTTGGTCGACTCTCCTTCAACGGAAGAAAGACGTAACAGGACTGTACCACATTTCTGGAAAATAATTGTAGCCTGGCTTGAGCACCAACACTGGTGTCATTATCAAGATGTGTATTTTGACTTCAAATCCCACAATAGAGCTGGTGATGACATCACAAAACTAATATAGAATCCCCAACAACATGGCAGGTATTACCCACTTTAGTACCTGTGTGTGCGTGCGTTGCTCACATTTTTGAACTCCCATTCAACTCATGAGTTGAAATTCAAATTTTGGCCACACCCAACAGGATTTAGAATTTGAGTTAGAGTGACAGGAATTAGATTTTACAGTATAATTCTGTATCCATGAATCTGACAGGTCACACTTCCAGATACAAAGAATATATAATCTGGAAACAATGTTCATATACTCTTTTGTTTGACTTCTTTAAGGCCTAATGGTCAACTTGAGTGATAAATGAATGCATTCTGGGAAATGTTGTATTTTTTTACCCATATTTAAGAAAATGTAAGTGATTAATGAATATTTGCATACAGGTTTTGTTTTCCTTGATCATTCATTTTAAGAGCTTTTCCAGTAAATCTATTTTTTCATCAGTATTTTATATGCATGCATATAATGGCATGTTTGATGCTTTACGTACAAGATGTATATTTGTATAGACTACACCTAATATAGAATAGAAGAGGTATTTTAATTTCACTGAAATTCAATTCTATTTCCTTTCACTCAAATTCGAATTACAATTCTGTATCCTGTTGACTACTTCAATTCAAATTCAAGAATTTAATTGAATTTGAGGCATTCTTAATTAAATTCTGAATGGAGCACAACCATTGTGTGTGTGTGTGTGTGTGTGTGTGTGTGTGTGTGTGTGTGTGTGTGTGTCTCCTGTCCGTCAGTCCATTCTTCTGTCCATCCATCTGTCTGTCCTTTTCTTGGTTTGTCTGTGCAACAGCGTGCGGCTCAGCTTTCAGGTGCTTCCGAGCTGAAGGACCTCTCTGCTCCGTCTCCATCTCAGGTCATATAACAGCTGAACCCAGGCCAGACAGCCCAAAATCTTTCCCACAGGTTATATATACAGTGCCTTCAGAAAGTATTCACACCCCTTGACTTTTTCCGCATTTTGATGTGTTACAGCCTGAATTTAAAATGGATAAAATTGCTTTTTTTTGTCACTTGCCTACACACAATACCCCATAATATCAAAGTGGAATTCTGTTTTTTCGAAATGTTTAAACATGTATTAAAAATGATAAGCTAAAATGTTTTAAATTAATAAGTGTTTAACCCATTTATTGTGGCAAGCCTAAATAAGTTCAGGAGTAAAATTTTGCTTAACAAGTCACAATAAGTTGCATGGACTCACTCTGTGTGCAATAATGTTTTGAATGACTACCTCATCTCTGTGCCCCACACATCCAATTTTCTGTAAGGTCCCTCAGTCGAGCAGTGAATTTCAAACACATATTCAACCACAAAGTCCAGGGAGGTTTTCCAGTGCCTCACACGAAGGGCACCTATTGATAGAAAGGTTAAAAAAAATCAAAAAAATTAAGCAGACACTGAATATCCCTTTGAGCATGGTGAAGTTATGAATTACTCTTTGGATTGTGTCACAAAAAAGATACAGCCGTCTTTCCTAACTCAGTTGCCGTAGAGGAAGGAAACTGCTCAGGGATTTCACCATGAGCTGAAGTGCAGCAAGACAATGATACAAAACACACAGTCAAGTCTAAATGAAAATGACTAAAAAGCATCAAATTTGAAGTTTTGGAATGGCCTAGTCAAAATCCAGACTTAATACCAATCAGCATTTCGTTTTTTCAGCATTTTGTATGGTGATATATGTTAGTCTTTATCCCTTCCTACAGTATGGTGTCCCATATTAAACTGCTCCCTGACATGTTTGATCAATATACAGTATGCCACTGTCTGTGACTGTGCAAAATGATCACACTCTTATTTTTGTCACAACCTGTGAACATTTTTAAATATTTTTCCTGAAGAAGTTGATAGCATTTTGGAACAGTGGAGTACATTTCTGAACCTTTTGGTATTTGTTGCCACTTCAAATACAGGGTCTCAGCTGGAAAAATCATTATGGATATTGCAGTTATGTTACCAGATTTCTTCCAAAAAGGAGGTATTCAGTCAAGCAGTTTTATGGTATAAGCCTGTTGCAGTAAAGTATTACTGGGCTATAATAATAACAACTATCACCTCATAAATATAATATGTTCCTAGATATTCCACACAAAGACTAACCTACTAACATTTACAGTATAATCTGACATGAATGGCATTTTACCCCCCAAAAAGACTACAAATCTCATTTGACGCTGAGCAAGGTCGTGTGTAACCTCAAGGCTAGTAATTACTTTATCCTTGTGAAGAACGGTGTGACCACTACCTGGCTGGTGACATAGAGTAACTTAACTGCCTTTGTTCTCGATTTCATCCTCCTGCCTCCTCCCCTCGCTGTAACCTCCTCCCTCTCCCCTTTCTCCATCCCTTTCTGACTCCCTCTCTTTGGTATGTCTGCGCGTCGAGCCAATGAGTCGGCAGCGGGATTACTTCCGAGCTGAGAGCGGGGGGAACCCTACTCTAAAAGAGGACTAGGGAGTCAGTGGCTCGGGGACGGGGTTATTGGGAGAGTGAATTGGGTTGGTCGGAGTTTCATGCAGGTCCGGGGTTCCTGGGCACCCCCCTCCTGGTACAGAAATGCCACCCTCGGCAAGGAAATCGATCAAGGAGCGCGAGCTGTTCTCCCTGACCTCATCCTTACCATGCGCCTCGTAAGTGAATTCATACGGACTTCTTCAGGGCTTTTGTTTTGTTTTACGGTCCTTTAGCGATAGTTCATTGGGAAGCTATTGGTCGGTGATGCTTTGCCCACAATGAATGCCTGTCCATAATAGGCGAAACAGCGAACTACTGATACATTCCGGTATTCATACTCTCGCAGCGAACCAAATCTAACAGCGGTGTGCCATATGATGAGATGTTTGTTTAGATTTGATTTAGAGTCCTTGTTGCTACAACCGATGCCAACGTGCTCATACTTTGGGAAAATAAGAGTCAGACGCAAATTCTTTCCTTCAATTAAATAGTTATATTGCTCCCATTCACACTGGCCCCAAACTGTAGACTGGAGAGAAAATAATGCAACGGCACTGTTGACATTCACGCACATCGGCAGTTAAGAAAGCTTATTCTAATGGATTTTGTTAAACTTATATTTTTGGGTTCAGAATTATTTTATTTCCATTCTAATAGAAGTAAGCTGACAAGTTTCAAAGAAATTTAGATTTAATCACAACGACAAATAATACCGAATAGATCCACAAAGCTCATACATTATTTAATTTGACCATTTAGATGCCGTAGGCGTAAATTGGCGTGTTAGGGCCTTACTGAAATAATAAATAGCTAACTCAGTAAAACGGAGGGGAATCCTTGTGTTCTTAAAACATCATTTTAAAGCCTACACTGCACTGCGAGCACATTGAAAACACTCAACTTCAATAAGAAACAATTTATGTTGAAAAGGTCATAAACGGGGGCGGCAGGTAGCCTAGTGCTTAGAGCGTTGGGCCAGTAACCGAAAGGTTGCTAGATCGAATAACACATTCTTATTTACAATGACAGACTAGAAACAGTGGGTTAACTGCTTTGTTCAGGGGTAGAAGACATATTTTTACCTTCTCAGCTCAGTCTGTCATTGTAAATAAGAATTTGTTATTAACTGACTTGCCTAGTTAAATAAAATAAATAAAAAAACAGGTACAAATCTACATGTCAGGCAGTATCTGATGTATAATGTGACCCTAAGTTCAATTTCCAATAGTCAAACCCCACATAGTGTTGAAGAATATGATTGAAAAACAATCGTGAAATTCAGCCTACAGATAAGAACAAGATGGAGAACTTGTAGGATATCAGTACAGCCAAACACAGCTACCGGACCTTACTGCACACAAGGACACAGAATCAACCACTATACATTCTCCTTTTACTGTTACAGATAAGAGCTATATTATAATTCACACTAGTAGCTACTGCTATGTAATCTAATACTAATATTTTACTCCTACGGAAAGACATTGAAGTCCTTCTTTAGGGCTGTGTGTCACGATAAGATAGTAATCAACATCCAAGGAGATTACCACGACTCCCTTCTTAACTGGTCAAGTCTGGATCAGGCAGGTAGGAGTTGAGATAATAACATTTCTCAACTCCTACCTGCCTGATCCAGCCTTGACCAGATGTAAATGTGACTTGGGAAAGCATGCAAGCCTGCAATCCTTCGTATAGGACTCGATTCTCAGAACTCACTTCGTTTAGGACCATCTCATCACTTGCAGGGAGAGCGACCAAAAGTTCAACCCCAAGTAGAAAGTTAAAGGGAGGGAGAGTGCCGGCAAATGGTCAGTGCATGTTATAATATATCAAGGCTATGTGCTTGTGTGAATGTATGCTAATGTACATGCATGATCATGTCTGAGTGTACTTGTAGTGCCTTAAGTAGTATATGGGAGAATCTAATGTACTGTAAATGCCTGTGGGAATGTAAACTGTTCAAAAGTTTGGGGTCACTTAGAAATGTCCTTGTTTTTGAAAGAAAAGCACATTTTTGGCCCATTAAAATAACATCAAATACAGTGTAGAAATACAGTGTCAACATTTTTAATGTTGTAGATTACTATCGTAGCTGGAAATGGCAGATTGTTTTTACGGAATATCTACATAGGCGTACCGAGGCCCATTATCAGCGACCATCCCGTCCGTGTTCCAATGGCACGTTGTGTTAGCTAATCCAAGTTTATCATTTTAAAAGGCTAATTGATCATTATAAAACCCTTTTGCAATTATGTTAGCACAGCTGAAAACCTTTGTCCTGATTAAAGAAGCAATAAAACTGTCCTTCTTTACACCAGTTGAGTATCTGGAGCATCAGCCTTTGTGAGTTCGATTACAGGTTCAAAATGGCCAGAATTTGTTTCACTTCCTTCTGAAACTCATCAGTCTATTCTTGTTCTGAGAAATGAAGGCTATTCCATGCGAGAAATTGCCAAGAACCTGAAGATCTCGTACAATGCTGTGTACTTCTCCCTTCATAGAACAGTGCAAACTGTCTCTAACCAGAATAGAAAGAGGAGTGGGAGGCCCCGGTGCACAACTGAGCAAGAGGACAAGTACATTAGAGTGTATAGTTTGAGAAACAACCACCTTACAAGTCCTCAATTGGCAGATTCATTAAATAGTACACGCAAAACACCAGTCTCAATGTCAACAGTGAAGAGCGACTATGGGATGCTGGCCTTCTAGGCAGAGTTCCTCTGTCCAGTGTCTGTGTTCTTTTGCCTGTCTTTTCTTTTTATTGGCCAGTCTGAGATATGGCTTTTTTCTTTGCAACTCTGCCTAGAAGGCCAGCATCCCGGAGTCTTTGTTTCTGGCCATTTTGAGCATGTAAATGAACCCACAAATGCTGATGCTCCAGATACTCAACTAGACTAAAGAAGGACAGTCTTAATGCTTATTTTATCAGAACAATAGTTTTCAGCTGTGTTTTCTAATAATCAATTAGCCTTTTAAAATTATAAACTTGGATTAGCTAACACAACGTTCCATTGGAACATAGGAGTGATGGTTGCTAATAATAGGCCTCTGTACGCCTGTGTAGATATTCCATAAGAAATCAGCCATTTCCAGCTACAATAGCCATTCACAACATTAAGTGTCTATACTGTATTTCTGATCAATTTCATTTTAATGGACAAAAAAATGTGCTTTTCTTTCAAAAACAAGGACATTTCTAAGTGACCCCAAATGTTTGAACGGTAGTGTATGTGTGTGTGTGAGGGCACGTGTGTGTGTATGCGGGCACGTGCATGTGTGTGTACTGCGTATGTGTGTCGGCTAGCATGCAGGAGTGTAGCTGTGCAGCAGGCAGGGCAGGTCAGGCTATTTCCCGATGTCTTCATAGCCTGGGAAAACTTGAAATGTTTGTTAGAATCCCTTATATTTATTCCTCATGTCCATGGGCTTCCATGGCCTCCTGGTTATTATCTAGCACACTGTAGGCTCCTGCTGCTCCATTTAATACCTTGGCAATATGACTGTTATTACTACTCATATCACAATAGAAGTATTGTCATAGGGTGTGTGTGTGTGCGTGCGTGCGTGCGTGCGTGTGTGTGTGTGGAGGAATTGGATAGAGTGCTGATCACACTATAGTCTATAGTCTAGAGTTTGCATACGTCTGCTTATCATGAATGAGTTATCCTTCTCTAAGCTGTGTGTATATTGGTCTGTGCTGATGTGTAGTGATGTAGTTTGATTAGTATCGACTGTGCTGCCCTGTAAGGGTCTTCAGTGAGACGTGGACATCGGTGGTCTTCAGTGACTTACATGTACTGTATGTGACTTATGTAGAAATGTCATCAAATTCAGTTATTAGTATAACAACTTTTGAATAAACTATTCTCCCTCTCTTCCTCTCCCTCTCTGTGGAATGGATTTTGGGCGTGCCACGGCCCTTCAGTTAGACTCAAAGTGTGTGTTTTTATTTAGTGCATTGGAACTGGATGTGACCACAGGGCTGTAGACTGTGGGTCGATGTGTGTGTGTGTGTTTGTATGGGAGTGTAGTTTGTGTGCAGAGAGAGAGAGAGAGAGAGAGAGAGAGAGAGAGAGAGAGAGAGAGAGAGAGAGAGAGAGAGAGAGAGAGAGAGAGAGAGAGAGAGAGAGAGAGAGAGAGAGAGAGAGAGAGAGAGAGAGAGAGAGAGAGAGAGAGAGAGAGAGAGAGAGAGAGAGAGAGAGAGAGAGAGAGAGAGAGAGAGAGAGAGAGAGAGAGAGAGAGAGAGAGAGAGAGAGAGAGAGAGAGAGAGAGAGAGAGAGAGAGAGAGAGAGAGAGAGAGAGAGAGAGAGAGAGAGAGAGAGAGAGTGTGTGTGTGTGTGTGTGTGTGGAGTCAGACAGAGTATTTGTATCCAAGCCTAGTCCATAGCTAGCGATCGCTTTCCAGGACTCTGTGGCAAAACAATGTGCCTTGGCCCAGAACACACAATTACTCTCTAGAGTTTGGCAAACTTCAAGAGCCAGTAAACAAAGGGAATGTGTCACTACTAGTTGAACCTAATAAAAGGAGGAGAAGTGACAAAGAGAGAATGAGAGGGAGGGAGGGAGGGAGGGAGCGAGAGAGAAAGAGAGAGAGAGAGAGAGAGATGGATGGATGGATGGATGTGATGGATGGAGGGAGGGAGGGAGATGTGGAGAGAGTAGTTGTCATTAATGTTACTAGTGTCTGGTAAAATGGAAAATTCATTAGGACATATCCAAACCTGATATCTTATTTCAGCTGAAGGCAGAGACAGGAATGTCTTTGGGGTAAAAGGTCACCAGAATGTTTACTCCGACTTAAGTACAGCAGCTTCCTCCCCTGTAATTACCATGACTTTGGACAGACTTTGATTGCACTCTCTCTCTCCTGGAAGAATTCCAACAATCTACTGTGATATCCTTTCCTATGTCCTATACCCTATGAAAGTCCCATCTACTTCCTGGTTCAAGTCCCGTACTGTTTTTTAAATTGGCTTCAAGCTTATATCATCAACTTAATGAAAATGGGGAAAATATCTTTTAAGATGGATATAAAATTATATTTGTAGATTAATATACCTTTACCTATCCAGTGCCTGCAGAAAGTATTCATACCCCTTGACGTATTACACATTTTGTTGTGTTGCAGCCTGAATTCAAAATGTATTTAAAAAAAAGATTATCACCCATTTACACACAATAACCCATAACGACAAATAGAAAAAATATTTTTAGATTTATTGGCAAATGTATTGGAAATGATATACAAAAATATATAATTTACTTAAGTATTCACATCCCAAAGTCAATACTTTGTAGAAGAAGCTTTGGGAGCAATTACAGCTGTGAGTTGTTCTGGGTAAATCTCTAAGAGTTTTCCACATCTGGATTGTGCAACATTTGCCAATTACTCTTTCAAAAATTCTTCAAGCTCTGTCAAATTGGTTGTTGATCATTGCTAGACAACCATTTTTCTGTCTTGCCATAGATGTTCAAGTTGGTTTAAGTCAAAACTGTAACTCGGTCACTGTCTTCACTGTCTTCTTGGTAAGCAGCTCCAGTGTAGATTTGGCCTTGTGTTTTAGGTTATTGTCCTGATGAAAAGTTAATTCAGTTCCCAGTGTCTGGTGGAAAGCAGACTAAACCAGGTTTTCCTTAAGGATTTCCCCTGTGCTTAACTCCATTCTGTTTCTTTTTTATCCTGAAAAATGTCCCAGTCGTTAAAGATTGCAAACATACCCATAACATGATGTAGCCACCACTACGCTTGAAAATATGCAGAGTGGTACTCAGTCATTGGTTTATTGGATTTGCCCCAAACGTAACACTTTGTTTTCAGGACAGAAAAGTGAGTTACTTTGCCACATTTCTTGCAATATTACTTTAGTGCCTTGTTGCAAACCAGATGCATGTTTTGGAATATTTTTTATTCGGCGCAGGCTTCCTTTTTTTCACTCTGTCAACTAGGTTAGTATTGTGGAGTAACTACAGTGTTGTTGATCCATCCTCAGTTTTCTCCTGTCACAGCCATTAAACTTTGTAACTGTTTTAAAGTCACCATTGTTACTATAGTGAAATCCCTGAAGAGTTTCCTTCCTCTCCGGCAACTGAGTTAGGAAGGGGACCTGTATCTTTGTTGTGACTGGGTGTATTCAAACAGCATCCAAAGTGTAATGAATAACTTCACCATGCTCAAAGGGATATTCAATGCCTGCTTTTTTGTATTTTTTTCCCCATCTACCAATAGGTGCTCTTCTTTGTGAGGTATTGGAAAGACCTCCCTGGTCTTTGTGGTTGAATCTCTGTTTGAAATTCACTGCTCAATTTAGAAACCTTACAGATAATTGTATGTGTGTGGTACAGAGATGAGGTAGTTGTTCAAAAATCATGTCCATCTCACTTATTATGTGACTTCTTAAGCACATTTTTACTCCTGAACATATTTAGGCTTGCCATAGTAAAATAGTTTAATAGTTATTGACTCAAGACATTTTAGCTCTATATTTTTAATTAATTTGTAAAAAATTCTCAAAACCTAATTCCATTTTGACAGGGGCTCCCGAGTGGTGCAGCGGCCTAAGGCACTGCAGTGCTAGAGGCATCACTACAGACCCTGGTTCGATCCTGGGCTGTATCACAACCGGCAGTGATTAGGAGTACCAAAGGGCGGTTTATAATTGGCCCAGCATCGTCCAGGGTAGGCCGTCATTGTAAATAAGAATTTGTTCTTAACTGACTTGCCTGTTTAAATAAATAAAATACGAATTATGGGGTGTTGTGTGTAGGCCAGTGACAAAGAAATCTACATTTAATCCATTTCAAAATCAGGTTGTAACACAACACAATGTGTAAAAGGTAAAACAACCAGCTCTTTCATAGGGTTTCACTCCATTATTCATTAACGTTAACGTCATCCCTATTCTGATTGTGTCGTAGGGGAATTATCCATGCACAGGGGAAAGTACACTCACAAAACAGATCAAACGCCAACCAGATTCCCCAGATTCCCAGACAAACGCAAACCAGATTCCCAGACAAACGCAAACCATGTTTGTAGCACAACCACTGGATTAGCATGGACATATTTAGTCAGTGACACAATGCACAAGCAATGTGCAACAGAGTTCAATGTAAAACCACTACAAACAGGGAGGATGGTGTGTAGCAGTATACTAAGGGCAAATGTTATACGATGTGCCTAGCAACTACTTTCCCTGGTATTTTCATGTTTGTCTCGCTTGCCTTTCCTCCATTTGTGACACGGGCCAATCAGAGTTTTCCCAATAACTGCTTCCAGGGGGGAACTGAACTAGAGGATAATGGGTCATATGCTGTGTTGTTTAGTAATGGTGGTGGCATGCCTGTTTGAGTCAATCAGCTAGCTTCACAGTGACATCATCATCCCATGTCTTGATGATGACCCATCAGTGATGGCTGGCTGCCTCTGGTGCTGTGTGCGTCATGCTTCAACCCCGCAGTGGCCAGACTAATGTACTACACTGACAAACAGCTGGGGGCGACTGAGGGACAGTGTAGCGGCAGCTTGCACTTATGGACTGTGCTCAGGGACACACACACACATGCACATACTCATGCTCACATGCACAGGCAGACACACATACACACACACACACATATACAGATGTACCACACATACAACATGTGTGCATGCGCGCGCGCACACACACACTCAGTAGCAGGTGGATGTGTGAGAGAAGATAGGAGGAGCCGGAGAGATAGGAAACAAGGAAAGGAGGGAGAGAGGGAGGGAGAGGGGGGGAGGTAGAGTGTGAGGGAGGTAGAACTGCTGCTGTCTGTCTGGAAATCATTCAGGTGCGAAGGCAGATGTGTTTTTATTAAGACAAGGTCAGTCTGTTGTTCCAGATGTCTCTAATATAGTTGTAAAACACACAGAAACATACACAGAAACACACACACACACACACACACACACACACACACACACACACACACACACACACACACACACACACACACACACAGAGCTTGTGCTGTATGTTTTAATAAACAGATCAGATTCACTCTGGAAATCATGCAAATACACACACTAGCCCACAAAGAGGATGTTTAGTACATTGTGTAGCCACCTGATAAGTGAAAACATTGCAAGAGCTTGTGTGAATCACTGTTCCACTCTGCTGTTGGATTGTCTTGTAAATCATTGAGATTCTGTCACGTTCTGACCATCGTTTCGTATGTGTTTTCCTTGTTTTAGTGTTGGTCAGGACGTGAGCTGGGTGGGCATTCTATGTTGTGTGTCTGGTTTGTCTATTTCTATGTTTGGCCTGATATGGTTCTCAATCAGAGGCAGGTGTTAGTCATTGTCTCTGATTGGGAACCATAGCCATACCATAACCATTAGGTAGCCTGTTTTGTGTTGGGTTTTGTGGGTGATTGTTCCTGTCTCTGCACCAGATAGGACTGTTTCGGTTTTCACATTTTCATTATTTTGGTAGTTTTATTCATGTATAAATTTTCCTTTATTAAAATAACATGAATCATCACAACGCTGCATTTTGGTCCGACTCTACTTCACCACAAGAGACCGTTACAGATTCTCGCTTCCTTCTAACATACAACATGTGCACACAAACACATGCGCTGCAGTCACCCTATTCATGGCCTCTAAGCCTCAAGAAAAAACATCCAACAATACAGACATCATTTCTGTAGTCTCGCATGGATCAGTACTCATTTTAATAGGTTTTATGGTTATGGTTTTAAAATGGGAAGTTACAGCTTTAGAATGAGATTAGAATTGAGTTAAAGACACATAATATCCCTGAGATTCTCTAAATGAGTTTATAGCCATAGAATCAGTCCTGTTGTCGGTAGTATTTCTGTGTCTGACGCTACACACTCTAATGTGGTTCCTGTGGTTGAACCCCCTTCCCCCTGCAGGTGGCTGAAGGTACTGCTGTGTAGCCCCCTACGCTATCTATGGATGGTCCTCATGGCCCTCACTGTGCTCTGTGTGGCCATCCAGATCCTAGGAGTCGTCTGGCAGTCCAGGTGAGTCTGGTGCTACTGTACTTACATATGTAGGATCTCTATTTGAGCACCCTGTTGCAGGAGAACTTTCATGTAAAACTTGTAGTATATTTGATGTTTAATGAGGCTTCTGAAGTTTGTTTTTTCCATTTCTACATGTTTTACTTGATTTTCCCTTCAGAAAAATGTATCAACCCCTACAAAAATCCATGAATTATAATCCACTTAATTAATCACATCCTGTTGCTACAGGATAGTTTTTCTGCTGTAGAAAACGAGCTCAAATTAAGATCCTACATCAGATATTCACGCTACCTGGATTGATATTACTGGCAGTGAAAGCAGAGAGGAAGAGGTAAAGCGGGAGGATTTGTATTTTTTTGTATGGAGGACTATGAGAGAATGTCGAATTACTTGAGGCTCATTTGATTGAATAGAAGTTTTGCAATGTATATTCTGTTACAAATGTGCTGATATAAGTGGATGCACATGGCATTCCGGCAACTTTGAGAAAAACCACTGTGGTTCACATGCGTATCTGCCCTCTCATTGACTACAATGGTCCTACCTGATCGCGTCTGGCTTCAATCATTGAGGACATGTACTGTATTTCCATTGTTAGACTGGTTACTCGGCTATCTTGTTAATATATCTTTGGTGAATTATCTTTGGTGAAACTAATACGCTTTTACATTCCACTTCTCTGTTCCGGATAATTGTTTTGAAACAGGCTGACAGTGATTGGCTAACTGTAGTCTAACACTCTGTTTGGTTTCAGGAACGATAAGATGTTGAGCAAGAAGCTCCTGAATGTGCGGTTTACCATCGAGATCCAGGGAACGCTCCCAACTGAGCAGAGGGACTGGGAAAACTTGCGCTCTTCGCACGCCCCTGTCGTAGAAGAGGAAGTGAGGTCACAGGAGGAAGGAGCTCCTAAACAATCGGCCAAAGAGAACCAGAAGGTAGCAGTACATCAAGATGGCAGAGATGAGCCAGGAGTGGAGAGGAGACTCCAGGTGCATCACCAACATTTAAAGCTCTCAAACACTTTCAATAAGGTCAAAGACTCCAGGAAAGAGGAAAGGGGTAAAGTTTTAGCAGTAAAGGCAGCCCTGCCCAAAGTCACATTGGGTGATGATGAGTTGCATTTGGGGGTTCCCGGGTCTGTGGTTCTCCAGCTGGGCCACAAAGCTATCAGAGTGGTATCTACCCTGTCTCACAAACCTTTCCAGGTCCCCTTAACCAATCAGCTTAAGAGTAGAAACAGCCTTGCCCCTCTAGGCACCAACTCTGTAGTTGCCGGGGTGATAAGCGAGGTGAAACCGGGGATTGCCACCTCCACCTGTCGGCCGAAGAACCACATCGTCTTTCTAAAGACGCACAAAACGGCCAGCAGCACCATCTTAAACATCTTGTATCGCTATGGCGACAGCCGCAATCTGACCTTCGCCCTTCCGCTGAACATGCACAGCCAGCTGTTCTATCCCTTCTTCTTCGCCTCACACTTTGTGGAGGGAGTTAGGAGCCACAGTGTCAAAAAGTTCCACATCATGTGCAACCACATGAGGTTCAGACCACCAGAGGTGAGTTCTATCATCATAGCACAGGAGGTTGGTGGCAACTTAATTGGGGAGCAGGCTTGTGATAATGGCTGGAGCGGAATTCGTGTAATGGTATCAGAACATTCCATTTGCTCCATTCTGGCCATTATTATGAGCCGTCCTCCCCTCAGCAGCCTCCACTGCATCATAGATAATATCCAGGTTCAGACTAACACAAGTTGAATTTCACTACTATCTTTTTCCTGGAAAATATAAGATTTTTTAAACCAATAATTGTTAAATGGTGACTAAGGCATCACTAACTAACTAATTTTGTTCTTGTTGTTTTGGTCTTTTCCTGTTGTGTCTTAGGTGAGGAAGGTGATGCCCCAGGACACATTCTACTTCTCCATCCTGAAGAACCCTGTTGCCATGATGGAGTCCATCTTCATCTACTATAAGAGCATTCCCGCCTTCCACAAGGTCCGCAGCCTGGACGACTTCCTCGACAACAGTTGGCGTAGTTACAACACATCCCTGCCCAACAACCACTACGCCCGTAACATCCTGACCTTTGACTTTGGCTTCGACAACAATGTCGCCACAGAGACGCCCGGAGACCTAGAGACGCGGGCCGCCACAGCCATTGGCGCCATCGAGGAGGACTTCCACCTTATCCTCATCTCAGAGTACTTTGACGAATCCATGATCCTGCTCAAGCGCGCCCTCTGCTGGTCTCTTGACGACATCGTCTCCTTCAAGTTGAACAGCCGGAGCGAGCGCGCACGGAACATGCTCTCCCCGCACACCGCTGACAAGATCAGAGCCTGGAACGCCCTTGACTGGCGGCTCTACCTGCACTTTAACGCCACCTTCTGGCAACGCGTGGACACTACTGTGGGGCGTGAGGAGATGAGGCGGGAGGTGACTCGGCTGCGGGAGCAACGTGCCAAACTAGCCAAAACCTGCCTGAAGGATGGTGGTGCAGTGGACCCGTCGCAGGTACAGGATGCAGGGCTGAAGCCCTTCCAGTATGGAGCGGCCATCATCCAGGGCTACAACCTGAACCCTGGGCTGGACGGGCCTACCAAAACACACTGTCAGAACCTGATCACTCCAGAGCTGCAGTACACAGACACTCTCTACACCAAGCAGTTCCCGGAGCTTGCCACTAGGCAGAGACAGGCCGCCAAACTGGTCGCCTCACAACGTCAGCTTGGTCCAGCCAAGGTCAGCCCAGACAAAGCAGCCATGGCTGGGCCGGTGAGGGTGAGGGAGGCCCGACACAGTAGGACAGCCAAGAGTGGACCCAGAAACCCTAATGCCCAGAACCAAAATGACCCCTGCCCAACTGTCCTGTCTAAAATCACTGCAGATAGAAGTGACAGAAACATGCCTTGAGGTGTGGCTCTTTTAACATAGACTATGGGACTAATGGGACAATCCAAATCCACAGGAGCTCATCATTGATGCTGAGCACAGGGGTCTTTTTCAGCTGAACAGCCAATGGCTCTGTTTTGTCTGTACAGTGAGGACGTTTCGCTGCACATTATGCTGACTCTGGCTGGCTGCAGTGCATAGGGCCAGTTTGCTGACTTTGGTGGCACTAGGATAAGCTCTAGTGTTTCTATCCAACGATACTGGACCTCTGTGGGTGGAGGGGATGGAGTTGGGGGAGGAAGATGAAGAGTAGGAAGGAGAGAGAGAGTGCAACAGGGCTGATTGTCCTGCCTTGACTGGTTGGATTGGAAGTAGCATCTCATAAACCCTCTCATCTAATGTCTCCCCTTGCTCTTGTCACACACTGAGGTTTAGAATATGAACCCTTGGGGTGTACTATAGTTTGAATGGCACATACGTGGTCCTATTGATTAAACTGATTGGGGTTGGGTAAGGCCTGTAGTACAGTAGGCCTATGTACAGTACCAGTGAAAAGTTTGGAGACATCTACTTATTCCAGTGTTTTTCTTTGTTTTTACCATTTTCTACAATGTAGAGTAATAGTGAAGACATCAAAACTATGAAATAACACATATGGAATCATGTAGTAACCAAAAAAGTGTTAAACAAATCAAAATAGATTTGAGATTTGAGATTCTTCAAAGTAGCCACTTTACCTTGACAGCTTTGCACACTCTTGGCATTCCCTCAACATGATTCATTAGGTAATCACCTGGAATGCATTTCAATTAACAGGTGGGCCTTGTTAAAAGTTAATTTGTGGAATTTCTTTCCTTCTTAATTAATGCGTTTGAGCCAATCAGTTGTGTTGTGGCAAGGTAGGGGTGGTATACAGAATCAAATCAAATCCAATCTAATTTATTTATATAGCCCTTCGTACATCAGCTGATATCTCAAAGTGCTGTACAGAAACCCAGCTTAAAACCCCAAACAGCAAGCAATGCAGATGTAGAAGCACGGTGGCTAGGAAAAACTCCCTAGAAAGGCCAAAACCTAGGAAGAAACCTAGAGAGGAACCAGGCTATGTGGGGTGGCCAGTCCTCTTCTGGCTGTGCCGGGTGGAGATTATAACAGAACATGGCCAAGATGTTCAAATGTTCATAAATGACCAGCATGGTCGAATAATAATAAGGCAGAACAGTTGAAACTGGAGCAGCAGCACGGCCAGGTGGACTGGGGACAGCAAGGAGTCATCATACAGAAGATAGAGAAGATAGACCTATTTGGTAAAAGACCAAGTCCATATTATGGCAAGAACAGCTCAAATAAGCAAAGATAAACTGCAGTCCATCATTACTTTTAGACATGAAGGTCAGTCAAAACGGAACATTTTAAGAAATTTGAAAGTCACTTCAAGTGCAGTCGCAGTTTATGATGAAACTGGCTCTCATGAGGACCGCCACAGGAAAGGAAGACTAAAAGTTATCTCTGCTGCAAAGGATAAGGTCATTAGAGTTAACTGCACCTCAAATTGCAGCCCAAATAAATGCTTCACAGAGTTCAAGTAACAGACACATCTCAACATCAACTGTTCAGAGGAGACTGCATGAATCAGGCCTTCATGGTTGAATTGCTGCAAAGAAAACTAAAGGACACCAATAAGAAGAAGAGACCTGCATGGGCCAAGAAACACGAGCAATGGACATTAGACCGGTGGAAATCTGTCTTCTGGTCAGATGAGTCCAAATAATTTTTTGGGGTTACAACCACCGTGTCTTTGTGAGACGCAGAGTAGGTGAACGGATGATCCCTGCATGTGTGGGACACACCATGAAGCATGGAGGAGGAGGTGCAATGGTGTGTGGGTGCTTCGCTGGTGAAACTGTCAGTGATTTATTTTGAATTCAAGGCACAATTTACCAGCATGGCTACCACAGAATTCTGCATTGATACGCCATCCCATCTGGTTTGCGATTTGTTTTTCAATGGGACAATGACCCAAAACATACCTCCAGGCTCTGTAAGGGCTATTTCACCAAGGAGAGTGATGGAGTGCTGAATCAGATGATCTGGCTTCCACGATCACCCGACCTCAAAAAATTGAGATGGTTTGGGATGCGTTGGACTACAGAGTGAAGGAAAAGGAGCCACCAAGTGCTCAGCATATGTGGGAACTCTTTCAAGACTGCTGGAAAAGCATTCCTCATGAAGCTGGTTTAGAGAATGCCAAAAGTGTGCAAAGAAGTCATCAAAGCAAAGGGTGGCGACTTTGAAGAATCTAAAATTACTACGTGATTCCATATGTGCTATTTCATAGTTTTGTTGTCTTCACTATTATTATACAATGTAGAAAATAGTACAAATGAAGAGAAACCCTTGAATGAGTAAGTGTGTCCAAAATTCTGACTGGTAGTGTATCTGTCTGTCTGCTAACACCAAAAGACAAACAGTACCTCCACTTTACTACATCTGGTCTCTCATTTAGACAGGAAACATCTCAGGTCTCATTTCTCTGAGTTGATATAAACTTTACTCAGAGAGAAGGTGACTCAATTCGGAGGTGAATAAAATACATGATGGTATGTTAAACATGTACTGTATGTGTAGCGGACTGGGCGTAGTGGGTGAGAAGTCAGGCGCAGGAAGCAGAGAGTTCGGGGTAGCGCTATATTATATGCACAAAACGGCGAACATAAGCCAACCCAACGAAAGCACAGGGCGCACAACAAAACAAATGCCCCAAACACGGGGACTTAAACTGTCCAGCAAAACCCAATGAAATGGGAAACACATAACCCACAGACGTGCACACACGTTAGACAAAACAATCCCGCACAAGAGCAGGCGGGCCTACTGGTAAATAAAGCCCGACTAACCAGCCTAAAACACAAACAGGTGAAACCAATAAACAGAAAGGGGAAAAAAGGATCCGTGGCATCTAGTAGGCCGGTGACGACGACCGCCGAGCGCCACCCGAACAGGAAGGGGAGCCACCTTCAGTGGTGACAGTATGGTAAACATCATAGGAGGCTGGTGTGAGGAGCTATAGGAGGACAGGCTCATTGTAATTTAGATTTTATTTATGTCACACCCTGATCTGTTTCACCTGTCCTTGTGATTGTCTCCACCCCCCTCCAGGTGTCGCCCATTATCCCCCGTGTATTTATACCTGTGTTCTCTGTTTGTCTGTTGCCAGTTCATCTTGTTTGTCAAGTCAACCAGTGTTTTTGTTCTCTGCTCCTGCTTTTCACAATTTCTCTTTTTCTCACCCTCCTGGTTTTGACCATTGTCTGTCCTGACTCTGAGCTCGCCTGCCTGACCACTCTACCTGCCCCTGACTCTGAGCCTGCCTGCAGACCTGTACCTTTCCGCCACCTCTGGTTTACTGACCACTGCCTGCCTTGGCCTGTCTATTGCCTGCCCCTGTTGGGTTTTACCTTGATTCCTGATAATTTTTTAGGATCCCCGTTAGCCAACGCCAATGGCAACAGGTACATTACAGACAAAAGATTTTACAATTGACATGCATTTAAAAACATTAACATGTAGTGTGTGTGTGTGCATCTATCAGTTACACATACTGTATCAGTACATACACAGAACAAGTAGGTCACATGGGGGAGAGGCATTGTGCTGTGAGGTGTTGCTTTATTTGTTTTTTGAAACCAGGTTTGCTGTTCACTTGCGCAATATAAGATGGAAGGGAGTTCCATGCACTCATGGCTTTGTATAATACTGTATGTTTCCATGAATTTGTTCTGGACCTGCGGACCGTGAAAAGACCCCCGGTGGCATGTCTGGAATGGAATCAATGGAATGGTACCAAACACATCAAGCACATGGAAACAACGTGTTTGATTCAGTTCCAGTCATTAGAAGGAGCCCGTTCTCCTATAGCTCCTCCCATCAGCCTCTTCTCGTAGACATTTAAGGGAAAAATGAAATACCATTACAAAATGTTTGACTTAAGAGCACATCTCAACTCTTTCGATACCTACCTAAAGATAGCAAGAGCTTGTAATATTCTGTAATAATAGATTTGTACATCAACTCTCATGCAGATAGCAGAAAGTTCCTAGAATTTCCTCATCCTTTAAGGTTAGAAACTGAGAGAGATTCAGTGTCTAAAGGTAATTCAGTAACTGAGAGAGATTCAGTTACTAAAGGTAATTCAGTAACTGAAAGACATTCAGTAGGCCACTGTGGAAAAATATTGAGTTACCAAGACGGAGCAAAGGAGCTCTCGATTCTCAGAAATGGGAATCAAATTAAAATGTTAGATTTCTTAGAAGACCAAATGATTAGTCTCTTTAAATTCAAGTGTGCTTTTAAATCATACTGCACTTTAGTGTGAATATATATAAATGAGGTGTACAAAAATTATCGTAAAATGGAAATGTAGATTTTGTATGTAGAGATGATTTTGTGATGTGAGTCCTTATATCACATTACCTGCCTTTTAAAGTGGTCTGGTATTTAAGTGTATTTTTCTCATTGTCGTGAGCGATGTTGCCACAGATTTCAAATTGAAATGGTCAAATAAAAGGGTCATGAATTATAAATTGTTCTTACTTTTGTGTCTGTTCCCACTTTTGTATGATAAAACAATTGAACCTGATCAGCAGAACAGAATATAGATTGATCTTGGGTATGAGTTGCTGTACAGTCGGGCTGTAGTTTGCAGATCAGACAACAGGTAGGAGGGAGCCTTGTCCTAATAATTTTCCTCTCAGCTTTGCTCAATGACAAACACAGTGCATTTGGAAAGTATTCAGACCCCTTCCCTTTCTTCACATTTTGTTACGTTAAATCCTTATTCTAAAATGGATTTAAAAAAAAATCCACAATACCCTATAATGACAAAGCGAAAACAGGTTTTTATACATTTTAAATACAGAAATACCTTACATTTACATATTCAGAACCTTTGCTATGAGACTTGAAATTGAGATCAGGTGCATCCTGTTTCCATTGATCATCCTTGAGATGTTTCTACAACTTGATTTGAGTCCACCTGTTCTAAATTGAATTGATTGGACATGATTTGGAAAGGCACACACCTGTCCTTATAAGATCCCACAGGTGGCAGTTCATGTCAGAGCAAAAACCAAGCCATGAGGTCCAAGGAATTGTTGTTAAAGCCAAGAGACAGGATTGTGTCAATGCACAGATCTGGGGAAGGATACCAAAACATTTCTGCAGCATTGAAGTACAGAGAGATCCTTGATGAAAACCTGCTCCAGAGTGCTCAGTACCTCTGACTGGGGCGAAGGTTCACCTTCCAACTGGACAACGACCCTAAGCACACAGTCAAGACAACTCAGGAGTGGCTTCGAGACTAGTCTCTGAATGTCCTTGAGTGGCCCAACCAGAGCCTGGACTTGAACCTGATCAAACATCACTGGAGATACCTGAAAATAGCTGTGCAGCAACGCTCCCCATCCAACCTGACAGAGCTTGAGAGGATCTGCAGAGAAGAATGGGAGAAACTCCCCAAATACAGGAGTACCAAGCTTGAAGTGTCATACCCAAGAAACCTCGAGGCTGTAATCACTGCCAAAGGTGTTTCAACAAAGTACAAAGTAAAGGGTCTGAATACTTATGTAAATGTGATAGTTCTGGGGGGGTTGTTGATAAATGTGCAAAAAAATAATAACTGTTTTTGCTTTGTCATTATTGGGTATTGTGTGTAGATTGATGAGGGAAATTAACTATTTAATCAATGTTATTAAAAAGGCTGTAATATAACAAAATGTGGAAAAAGTCAAGGGGTCTGAATACTTTCCAAATGCACTGTACATGATGGAGAATAGTCTCCTGTGCTAAAATACTATTCTCTCTCTCTCCAATGATGTGTATAAACTCTGGATGACTGACCATTTGTTGTATTGAAGCTATCGCATTGGCATTTCGGTGCTCCTCCTCCATTGTAAAACAGATTTAGTAAGCTATAGAAATGCATTTACTAATGTCTACATTAGTTTAATCTATTAGAGACACCTTAATGCATACATACGACAATATTAAAATGTATTCCTTAAAGTCTTTTTTTGAGAGTACTAATGTTACTGTCCCCACTACAACAAATAAATAATTATATGTAATTATGTACTTGAAACATGGAGGACTGCTCCTCCCAGGAAATACCAATATGGCGGCAGATGGCTTCATTGCAAAAGTATTCCAGGGTTTATATGTACATCTCTCTCTCTCAGCCCTCGTTCTCATCAGTTCTTCAAACAATAGTTAGATGTCTGAAGTACATCAACAGCTCCACCTAGTGTTCATTATTAGTATGTGCCGAGACCCAATCTGTAAAGGTACCGAATAGAAGACCATTTGTTTATTAAACAAGGTGGCTAACAAACATGAGCATGCATGTGTCAATCTGTGACTTGTTTACACTAGAACATGAATGATGGGTGAACATGTGTTTGTATCTGTGTGTGGTTGTTAGTAGGGTTGTGTGTGCTGCATGTGTGCTTATGCAAATTACTTGAGTAGATTTATAACATATTTTTGATTGTGTGTGTGTGTATGTGTCAGTGTAAGCATGCATGGCAGCAGGCAGGCCTAATCACAAAACCTTGTGGTGCAGGAATGGCTTGACAGGACATGTTTAATATTTACTCATTAATCAAATCTGCTATGAAGGGTAGTGGCTTAAGCAAACAGAAACCCACAAAGCCAACGTCTGGCCTCGCATCTATCACACACCCACAGCAGGGTTTGACAAATAGCCTGTTTGGCATTTGGGGAGGGAATACATATGTATGTGCGGTCACACCTGAGTGTGCCTGTGAGAAACTGCTACCAGGCGCTCCGCTGACAAGCCTTGCTGTCTGGAGGCAGTCATAAAGTAGCCTCCGGGAATACTGTTCATGACTATGTTAACTATTTAACCAGTAACGAATGACACTCGTTTGGTCGACACTACTGCATGAAACCTTTGATACGGACTGACAAAATGGACCACATTTACTAAGGCAAGATTGTCAGCTAAATGTGGCCTAATACGTGTTTTAACATTTACATGTTTCATATTTTGTATTGATTATTGGTTCTTACCGTCTTCTGAGGTGTGTGAGGGTTATAAAGAAAATGGGGGTGCCCCGGCATCTTGTGAATTTCGGAAGGGGAGGGGTTCCATTTGGCCATAGTCAGCCCTAGATCTGGGGAAACTTCCCCCGGAGCTGTCCTAGCCTTCACCTAGTGCACCACCACTACTTACATCCCCAAGGAAAAGCTTGGTGGCCATTCAGGTGGCCATTTACAGCAATGATGTTACGTGTAGTAGTGCGTTCAAACCAATTAAATGTTGTTGTTTTTTCTGGTCGACGAATTTGGTGTCACTTAGGATATGCCAGTACTTAGTCTTAATGAGGCGTTGAGTTTTAATTTCAAGCAGACAAATGGCATCATTGTTTAATCTGGTTCTTTTGATGCAGAGGGTGATCCATTGGGTGGGGGGGGGGGGCAATACTATGGAGAGTGTAGAGCTTGGACATTTTGGACATCCAAAGGGAAAGACAAGAAGAAAAGCCCCTCACAACTTTTATTGCAGCACATGTAACCTGTCTGACAATTTCATATATACTAAAACATGACCAGTACGGTGCGACTAAAAACGTTTTTTTCTCTCATGTTCTTTTTCCTTTTCTAATATTCTGTTCCTAGAAAAGTATAGAACCTAGTGAACAGACAGAAAATCACCATCTACCTGCATGTGTGTGGTTTTACTGCTGGACCGGGATCAGATTTGAAGCTGTTCCAAGATCAGGCTTGGCTGCCTCCTCACATTTGTCCAGCTCTACTCTGCCCTACTCTGTTCTATTCTATTAACAGCCTGCTATCTATGCTCCGCTCCACTCCATTCTCTTAATAGACTGCTAGCCCTGCTCTGCTCCACTCTGTTCTATTAACAGCCTGCTAGCCCTGCTCTGCTCCACTCCATTCTCTTAATAGACTGCTAGCCCTGCTCTGCTCCACTCTGTTCTCTTAATAGACTGCTAGCCCTGCTCTGCTCCACTCTGTTATCTTAACAGCCTGCTATCCCTGCTCTGCTCCACTCTGTTCTCTTAATAGCCTGCTAGCCCTGCTCTGCTCCACTCTGTTCTCTTAACAGTCTGCTATCCCTGCTCTGCTCCACTCTGTTCTCTTAATAGCCTGCTAGCCCTGCTCTGCTCCACTCTGTTCTCTTAATAGCCTGCTAGCCCTGTGCTATTCCCTCAGTTTCACAACAATCAGACAGCCTCACTCCAAATATCACTCATATCAATGTGAACCAATGTCTCCCTGATACTTTCTGCTCTAATGAGTGTGTGTGTCCATCCACAGAGACTTCAGAAGTTTCGCAGTGCAGTTCTCGCTGTGCAGTTAGTCTGTAACATGATCAAAATGTACAAGCAAGTATCACTCAAGTACCACCCGGCATACACACAATCTCTGTTTCTCAAACACTCTTTTTCACCACCTTGGTATTGCAGTGCATCAGACCCATTCACTGTGTGAAGTGCCTCTAGTTTCTAGTGAATGCAGTATAGTTTATCTAGCTACTCGTTGGTACACACAGCAATGGTCTCTGTAGGGTTGGACTGCTAATGATTGATATCAGACAGCTCTCTCTCTAATCTGTGTTTGCTGACCAGGATTACCAGATTAACAAATTCACGCCTCACTGCCCACATTCAGGCCGTTCTGTCCCTGGCTGTGCCTTGTTGCACCTCACTGCGCCCTCTGCATCCATCCATACCTCTCTCAATCCATCCCAGTCTGGTTGGAACCGGCAGCTATCTCCAGTGTCGGACCTGAGATATGATACACTGAGCGGGCTTCTGTCCTGAATGACCATGTCAGTATATGAGCAGGTGGATGTGTGATAGAGAAGATCGGAGGAGTGGGAGTGATAGTCAGGGAGGGAGGGAGGGAGGTAGAGAGGTAGAACTGTTGCTGTCTGTCTGAAAATCATTGAATATGGAAGGCAGATGTGTTTTTTAAACGAAGTGAGTCTTGTTCCAGATGTCTCTGATGTAGCTTTAACATACGCAGACACACACACACACACACACACACACACACACACACACACACAATCTCATGCAATGTTTGTACATGTGTGCATTTACTGTTGCAAATGTGTATTACCACCCAGAGACTATGCTGCGCCCCAGACAGAGAAGCTGTCCTTTGTTGAGCTCACCACCCGGGCTGTTGCCACCTGGAACCACAACCTGCTGTTTGATGTGTTCTGGTACAGAGCCAGCAATGAGGTAGGAGTGTTGGAGCACATCAACACAACACAGCTTCACCCTCTCTGGGCAGCTCAACCACCGTAAACCCCCCACCACCACCACCACTGCTCAGGATCCTTCTTAGTTCTCTGGGCAGCTCAACCACCGTAAACCCCCACCACCACCACTGCTCAGGATCCTTCTTAGTTCTCTGGGCAGCTCAACCACCGTAAACCCCCCACCACCACCACCACTGCTCAGGATCCTTCTTAGTTCTCTGGGCAGCTCAACCACCGTAAACCCCCCCCCACCACCACCACTGCTCAGGATCCTTCTTAGTTCTCTGGGCAGCTCAACCACCGTAACCCCCCCCCCACCACCATCACTGCTCAGGATCCTTCTTAGTTCTCTGGGCAGCTCAACCACCGTAACCCCCCCCACCACCACCACCACCACTGCTCAGGATCCTTCTTAGTTCTCTGGGCAGCTCAACCACCGTAACCCCCCCCCCACCACCACCACTGCTCAGGATCCTTCTTAGTTCTCTGGGCAGCTCAACCACCGTAACCCCCACCACCACCACCACTGCTCAGGATCCTTCTTAGTTCTCTGGGCAGCTCAACCACTGTAACCCCCCCCACCACCACCACTGCTCAGGATCCTTCTTAGTTCTCTGGGCAGCTCAACCACCGTAACCCCCCACCACCACCACTGCTCAGGATCCTTCTTAGTTCTCTGGGCAGCTCAACCACCGTAACCCCCACCACCACCACTGCTCAGGATCCTTCTTAGTTCTCTGGGCAGCTCAACCACCGTAAACCCCCCCCACCACCACCACCACCACTGCTCCGGATCCTTCTTAGTTCTCTGGGCAGCTCAACCACCGTAACCCCCCCACCACCACCACTGCTCAGGATCCTTCTTAGTTCTCTGGGTTCAAATCAAATCACATTCTATTTGTCACATACACATGGTTAGCAGATGTTAATGTGAGTGTAGCGAAATGCTTGTGCTTCTAGTTCCGACCATGCAGTAATATCTAACAAGTGATATAACCTAACAATTTCACAACTACCTTATACACACAAGTGTAAAGGAATGAATGAGAATATGTACATAAATATATATATGAATGAGTGATGGCCGAACGGCAAGATGCAGTAGATGGTATAGAGTACAGTATATACATATGAGACGAGTAATGTAGGGTATGTAAACATTATATAAAGTGGCATTGTTTAAAGTGGCTAGAGTTGAGTCAGTATGATAGAATATGCATATAATTGACAGATTAGGATAGAAAACACTCTAAAGTTTCCAAAACTGTATTGTCTGTGAGTATTGTCTGTGAGTATAACAGAACTGATATTGCAGGCGAAACCCTGAGGTAAATCAAACCAGGAAGTGGCTTCTACTTTGAAAACTCCATGTTAGCCTGCCTTTGCTCCATTTAAAGGGATATCAACCAGATTCCTTTTCTTATCGCTTTACCTATCGCTTCCTCCTTTCAGGCTTTTATTTTGAAAAATGAGCAAGAAAGATAACATCGCGTCATTATATGGCCGGGTGCCAGCAGCGTTTTGCTTGGCGCAACAGAGTTTGGGCAGCCATTGCCTTTCCCTCTCCTACTGAAAAAGACAGTTGCGGTTGATATATGATCAATTATATATTTTAAAAACAACCTGAGGATTGATTATAAAAAACGTTTGACATGTTTCTGTGGACATTGCAGATACTATTTGGAATTTGTCTGCGTTGTCGTGACCGTTCTTTCCTGTGGATTTCTGAACATAACGTGCCAAACAAACGGAGGTATTTTGGATATAAAGATAATCTTTATGGAACAAAAGGAACATTTTATTGTGTAACTGGGAGTCTCATGAGTGAAAACATCCAAAGATCATCAAAGGTAAACAATTAATTTGATTCCTTTTCTGATTTTCGTGACCAAGCTACTGGGATGCTAGGTGTTCATAATGTTTTGTCGAGCGATCGATAAACTTACACAAACGCTTGGATTGCTTACGCTGTAAAGCATATTTTCAAAATCTGACACAACAGGTGGATTAACAAGAGGCTAAGCTGTGTTTTGCAATATTGTACTTGTGATTTCATAAATCTAAATATTTTTAGTAATATTATTTGATGTCCTGGAGGGCAGGTAGTTTGACCCCCTTTTGGTGATGTGTTGTGTCCTTGGACTCACTACCCTATGGAGAGCCTTAAGGTTATGGGCAGAGCAGTTGCCATACCAGGCTGGGATACAGCCAGACAGGATGCTCTCGATTGTGCATCTGTAAAAGTTTGTGAGTGTTTTAACATTGAGCGCTGCTGCGCTTAACATTGAGCGCTGCTGCGCCTTCTTCACCACGCTGTCTGTGTGGGTGGACCACTTCAGTTTGTCCGTGATGTGTACACCGAGGAACTTAAAACTTTCCACCCTCTCCACTACTGTCCCGCCGATGTGGATAGGGGGCTGCTCCCTCTGCTGTTTCCTGAAGTCCACGATCATCTCCTTTGTTTTCTTGACATTGAGTGTGAGGTTATTTTCCTGACACCACACTCCGATGGCCCTCACCTCCTCCCTGTAGGCAGTCTCGTCATTGTTGGTAATCAAGCCTACCACTGTAGTGTCGTCTGCAAACTTGAAGATTGAGTTGGAGGCGTGCATGGCGAACAGGTAGTACAGGAGAGGGCTGAGAACGCACCCTTGTGGGGACCCAGTGTTGAGGATCAGCGGGGTGGAGATGTTGCTACCTACCCTCATCACCTGGGGGCGGCCCGTCAGGAAGTCCAGTACCCAGCTGGACAGGGCGGGTTGAGACCCAGGGTCTCGAGCTTAATGACGAGTTTGGAGGGTACTATGGTGTTAAATGCTGAGCTGTAGTCGATGAACAGCATTCTTACATAGGTATTCATCTTGTCCATGGATGGGTTAGGGCAGTGTGCAGTGTTATTGCGATTGCGTCGTCTGTGGACCTATTGGGGCGGTAAACAAATTGGATTGGGTCTAGGGTGTCAGGAAGGTTGGAGGTGATATGGTCCTTGACTAGTCTCTCAAAGCACTTCATGATGACGGAAGTGAGTGCTACGGGGCGGTAGTCGTTTAGCTCAGTTACCTTAGCTTTCTTGGGAACAGGAACAATGGTGGCCCTCTTCAAGCATGTGGGAACAGTAGACTGGGATAAGGATATATATATAAGGATATATATGGGATAATATGTCCGTAAACACACAAGCCAGCTGGTCAGCGCATGCTCTGAGGACGCGGCTGGGGATGCCGTCTGGGCCTGCAGCCTTGCGAGAGTTTACACGTTTAAATGTTTTACTCAAGTTGGCTGCAGTGAAGTAGAGCCCGCAGGTTTTGGTAGCGGGCCGTGTCAGTGGCACTGTATTGTCCTCAAAGCGAGCAAAGAAGTTGTTTAGTCTGTCTGGGAGCAAGACATGGTGGTCCGCGACGGGGCTGGGTTTTCTTTTGTAGTCCGTGATTGATTGTAGACCCTGCCACATACCTCTCGTGTCTGAGCCGTTGAATTGCGACTCTACTTTGTCTCTATACTGACGCTTAGCTTGTTTGATTGCCTTGTGGAGGGAATAGCTACACTTTTTGTATTCGGTCATGTTTCCGGTCACCTTGCCCTGATTAAAAGCAGTGGTTTGCGCTTTCAGTTTTGCGCGAATGCTGCCATCAATCCACGGTTTCTGGTTGGAGAATGTTTTAATAGACGCTGTGGGTATAACATCACCGATGCACTTGCTAATATACTCACTCACTGAATCAGTGTATACATCAATGTTGTTGTTCGACGCTATGCGAAACATATGATATGTGATCGAAGCAATCTTGAAGAGTGGAATCCGATTAGCCGAACCCGCCAGAGCTCAGGTGCCTCCTGTTTTAGTTTCTGTCTATAGGCTGGGAGCAACAAAATTGAATCGTGGTCAGCTTTTCCGAAGGAGGGTGGGGGAGGGCCTTATATGCGTCGCGGAAGTTAGAATAACAATGATCTAGGGTTTTGCCAGCCCGGGTAGTGCAATCGATATGCTGATAGAATTTAGGGAGCCTTGTCTTCAGATTAGCCTTGTTAAAATCCTCAGCTACAATAAATGCAGCCTCAGGATATGTGGTTTCCAGTTTACATAGAGTCGAATGAAGTTATTTCAGGGCCGTCGATGTGTCTGCTTGGGGGGAATATACACAACTGTAATTATGAATTCTCTTGGTAGATAATGCGGTCGGCATTTGATTGTGAGGAATTTTGAGTCAGGTGAACAAAAGGACTTGAGTTCCTGTATGTTGTTATGGTTCTCTTGGTTCTTGGCCACACTGAGTATCCCTCAGCCATGCAGCTCAGACTGGCCTCCGTGGGCTGATATGGGAAGTGTGTGAGTATTTATAAGGCAGAAGTATTTTTTTATGAGTTCTGACCACATTCGAGCCAAATGGTTTCAGAGAAGAATACATATTTTGTGTATATGTGACACCTTGTGATAAACTTATCTACAGTAACATATTGATGTGTGTATTCTTGTGTCCAGTTTTGGTCACTGGTCGAGTTATCATTTGTCAGGGCCCTCAGAACTTCCGTCTGATCCTGCGAGGTCTGGCCCTGGTCTCTAACAAGTGTGTGGACCAGCACACAGGAGAGATCAGCCACAAGACTGCTGCCTTCCTCCAGACTGGCAGGAGCTCCGGGGTCAGTTTTACTATCCCTTTGACCCCTGGACCTCTTTACATTGACCAAAAATGCAAAGCAAAACTATTTTTCTAACCTTCTAATATGACGTTATTACAGTGGCGTGCCGTGGGCCTGGGGCCTGGGCCTTCAGTGAGGTCCTACACAGTCCCACCCGAATTAATCCACTTCTTATTACCATCATTATGATGCCATGGTTCTAGACACTATACATTTAGACAGAAACGCAGTATAACCAGGCGTTGCGTCACCTTGAAATTGACATTTTTATTCAGAGAATTGCAGGGGAAGAGTACAATACAGTACAGTTCAACTAATAGGCAAGAACATAGTCGAGTGCAACAGAGTTATATTCATATTCTTCTTTTATCCATTTCTGGTCCACAAACTTTAAGTCCCCCAAAAAATAAAAAATACAGTTCCTGTTTACCCAAAAACATGACACAATCAATGAGTCTTTTCAATATTTCCCTATTTTTCTTCACCTTTTCATTGTGCAGCTCTGTTGCCCTGCGCGCTTGTTCGTTGAGCTGTAGATCCACTCGGGTGTCCCCAAAAGTTTTCAAAAGCACCATTGCTTGTAAGTGCCCAGCCGTACTTTGGTGTCTCGTTGCTGCCTTGCTTAGACAACTCAAGTTTGCAAAGCCAGTGTGGCTCCAAACACCAAATCGATCACCTGCAAATAATAGGTTTCCCAGCAGTACAGTTTGCAGTGCTTCTCGGAGCCTGTTAGCCATTGATAGCGCTCGTAGTTGGAACTTTGAAAGTGGCAAACAAACCCCTTTCCCGCCTGTGACAGGCTTTGTAGCGTCGGCGTCGGGCGACCTCTTCTTTCAGTGTCTAACTTTTCTTGAAAAGTTTGTCTTGAGAATGGCGTTATAATTATATCCTCGACCAAATCGATATCTTCTCCTCCTTCCGCCATTGTGGGTTGAAAAAACAGCTTAGTAGTACGCAAATTAATTTGTTTATCAAATTCAGTTTCCTAGTTCTGCATAGACCTGCCCATAGGACTTGCCTCTCAATATTGGTAATCCAATCAAAAGACGTGCAATCAAAAAACATGCTAGCTCCTGTGTAACACTGGAGCCAGCCAGCAGGTGTACAATAGCCAACTCTAAAGCTGATTGGTTGACACTAAATTTTAATTTTCATTCACTTTAAGCTACAAGCGCCCGCACTGTTGATTCTGAAGGCCTGAGGGCAGATTTTAAACCCCTGGCAACACATGATGGCTGAATATGATTGGATAAAAGATCTAACATAAAGACCAGCCCTCCAAATCTCAACCTGGGGCTGGAAGCAGTGCAACCAAGAGGAAAGCTATGAAATGAAGAGTATAACTCTTATTCTGGGGAATAATTTAATACATATTTGTGGGAAAATATATTTTAAAAATATATTCTGATGATGTTTAGGCCAGCAGAGAAGCCCTTGTTGGCCCTGACGGCCCACCACTGCGTTATTATAACCTTATTGTATTGTTATTGTAACCTGACTGGAATGGTTCCAAGAGGTGGCCATTTTGAATGGTGCAAGGAGGAAGGCCACTGTCTGTCACAACGACGTCACAACGAGACTGTTTCACTCCTTATCACGGTCTCACCAACTGAATGAATGTCTCACTGAATTAATTAATTAATGATTAAATGAATGACTGAATGAATGACTGAATGACTGGCTGAATCTCACTTATTATTATTCTGAACACTTTTTGTCCTCACCTCATTCTGAAGGACTTCAAAGACACATTGAGTGAGTGTCGAAGGTAGCAATGGGCCAGAATTCCTTGACTTCCTATAAAAGATTGAGGTTTTCAGGGGTTGGCTCCTGGACAAGCTCCCGACCAACAACACAGGGGTGTGTCTGCATGCGTTCTTCAGGTGGGTGGATCTGTTCATACAGTTGAACTGTGGGGTTTACAGTCCTTCACACAGTAGGGGGCACTATATTTGTTTAAGAGCACCTGGTGGGTCATAGTTGCAGACTGGGCAGTGAAACATGCCGCTTGAAACATTGTTAAGGTTATCCAGAAGGTCATAAGAATATCATAAGGCTATAGATGGGTCACAAAACACTACAAAACAGATTCCCAGACATATATTAAGCCATATCCTGGACTAAAAATGAATCTCAATGGACATTTTCCATTGAAAGCATGTTTTTTAAAATCCAGGACTAGGCTTAATCTCTGTCTGGGAAACTGTCCCTAAAACTTCGGGAACTATTGTCCGTCTTATTGTCTGAGGGCAGCTGTACTGGCTGTACTCCTATTGGCTTTGCTGAGATCATGTAAATGGATACTTTTCTACTTCCTCCCAAGGCAACCCTATCACTGGTACACACAACAGGTAGCTAACTTACTTAGCTACACAACTCGTTTTCCTCAAGTCAATATACAGCCGGGACGGAAGTAGAAAATAATCTTAAACTCCAATGAAGTCTATTTAATGGTGACATTGAACAGAAACATGCTAACTTAGAATTAAAATAATGTGGCCTCAGGCTAGCAGGCAGAACCCGAGGAGGTCTATGGAAAAAACACACTGTTCTGGAGGCTGACTCAGTATTCTCTGGCGTGGAACTCAGAAATGCACAATGGGTTTCCTCGCCATATTGAATTTACCACTGTTTTTTATGTATTTGGAAAATTAATTCAGATTGGAGTGGTTTTATATGAATGAAATTACTGTTACAGGGAGAGTAAATAGAGGGCTAAGGTAGTAAAAACGGGCTAAGGTAGTTTCCTTTGGGTTTTGTGGTGTACAGATGTAGGATCTTAATTTGAGCCAGTTTGATGCAGCAGGAAAATAATGTGAATAATGTGAGTTATTGTGTGGAGAGTTTTTCAAAGTGGAAAAATGTTCACCAGCACAAGAGGGATCAAATTAAAACCCTACATCTGTATGGACCTTTTCGGTCCCTTATTGAATTCTGTTTCCCTCACCTTGGCGTTGTATTCAGGAGGGACACAGTCATATCAATGGGCACAAGATCTTCTGTGTTTGTCTTTGTTACAGTTTTTTACAATCACTTTGGCACTCATTTCAGAACATGGATGTGATTTTTCAAAAATCTAGACACTTTTTCTAATTGCTTGGATACAATACACAAAGCTAAGATCATTTGTTCATTGAACTAAAATCACCTGTTCAAAATGACACAACTTTATCTATTGATGTAATATTTCATCATCATTCTTTATCAGACACTGTTTCTATGGTCCCATGTACCACTTTTCCAGACCATGTTTTCAGATTTAGTTTCAGACCTACTTTATTAGGTACACCTATCTAGTACTGGGTAGGATCCCCTATTGTTGCCACAACAGCCTGAATTATTCAGTGTAGTACGTTAAGAGATGCCCTTCTGCACACCACTGTTTTAAACAGAACAACAACTAAAGCTCTCTACTCTATATACTCTATATATTGAGTTGCAGGCAGCCACATGATTCGCTGTTCGAAGGAACAGGCCATTTGAGTTAACACACAGGTGTACCTAATAAAGTGGCCAGTGAGTGTATGTATGCAGGCCCTTGTAAATGCTTTTCCAATACTGCCAACTCGTTACTGATGATTGATTTCACATTGTGGTACGAGTATAGAGTGAAATGAGTGGTATCCACCTACAACAACATAGTGATAACATGGAGCCAGCAGGTGATCCAGTTCACAATAGAGGTCAAGCAGTGGGAGGAGGAAGACATGGTGGTCAATGGAATGGCAGGGGACAAGCGCCCCTTCTGAGAGGTGGTTATGGGCCTCGTTTGAGAGGTGTGGGGGGAACATGGTAGAGGACAAGGCCACGGACCAAGACATGGGCAGCAACAGCAAGGAGTGTCCAATGAAATCCAAGCAAAAGTTGTAGACCATGTCGTAAATCATGGTATGACAATGACTGAGGCAGCTACAATGATTCAACCAAACCTCAGAAGATCAACCGTGGCCTCAATCATCAGACCTTTCCGCAATGGGAACCGGTAAGTCTTCAGCATGCACTAAACATTAGGCTACTCTCAACTGTCAAATGACTGTATACTGCATGCCAATGTGTACCACAGATTAGGTGATGTGACTTAATGTGTTCTTACTGTCATTTTCCCTGCAGAATTGAGACTAGGACAAATAAGGGGAGGCAGAGGCAAAATTCTGACTGACCAACAAGAGCGGGCTGTGGTCAATTTGGTTCGGGCCAGAAATGATATTCGCCATTCAGAAATTCTGCAGCACATCTTGGACAATGATGACATGTTCAACAATGTGGTAGCCATAAGTTAGCTGACTATTGCCTGCATGCTGAAAAGGCACCAGGTGTCTCTAAAACAGCTATACCATGTGCCCTTTGAAAGAAATGCAGACAGAGTGAAGCAACTGAGGACTGAGTATGTTCAGGTATGTTCAGTTTCAAGATGCCTGTTGTGAAAAATTCCCCCCAAATTCTACATCATTGTAATCAGTAATTCTCTTTCCAAACTGTCTTTTTAGAGGGTGATGGAGCTGGATGCTGACAAAAACCATCACAAATTCCTCTTTTTGGATGAGGCAGGCTTCAACCTGGCCAAGACATGTTGGAGAGGTCGGAATTTCATTTGCCAGCGGACAATCATCCAAGTACCTGGACAACGTGGGGCCAACATCACCATGTGTGCAGCTATATTGGAAGATGGTGTGGTGGGATGCAGACTTGGTATTGGATCATATAATGCAGCTCTCCTTGTAACCTTCCTTGATGAGCTAAATCAGGTCTGTAGAGCTGATGGTGTGAACTATGTCATTGTGTGGGATAATGTCAGGTTCCACCATGCTCAAATGGTGGAAGCATGGTTTCAGGCCCATCCACAATTTACCATCCTGTACTTACCCCCATACTCTCCTTTCCTTAACCCGATTGAGGAATTTTTCTCCACATGGAGGTGGAAGGTATATGATAGGCGCCCTCACGAACAAGCCACCCTTCTTCTGTCCATGGATGAGGCAAGCAATAACATCATGGCAGACCAGTGTCAGGCCTGGATTCATGCCCAAATATTCTTCCCAAGATGTTTAGCTAATGAAAACATCCATTGTGTAAGGTCCGACGCTGGAGTCGAGAAGCAGGTACGCGGAGTCAAATATTTAATGAGGAACAGACAAGGAACAAGACAGGAACAGCGTCAGCACATGGGTGACAAAACGTCTTACGGACGTTAATGTGGAAGCTGGGAACAGAGCTGGGGGACAGAGAGATATAGGGAAGGAAATAACAGGTGATTGAGTCCAGGTGAGTGCAAATGATCACTGATGCGCGTGACAAGGGAAGCAGAGGTGCGTAATGATGGTGGCAGGAGTGCGTAATGCTGGGGAGCCCGGCCCCCTCGAGCACGATGGGGGAAGAGCCGGAGCAGGTGTGACACATTGTGATGTGGATGAGAAGACATGGCTGATAGAAATATAGAAGTACAGTAATCAATCATTTGTTTAGCTTTTTATAGTAAGCCAGGTGAGGAACACTGCAGTTGATGTTTTACTGTAGTTTTTGACATTTTTTGTAGCTAATTATTTTTGCTTTGATTCAAAGAAACCTATGCTGTGATTTTATTGTACTTCATGAACACATTTCAGATATTGTTCAATGATTCCACTGTCTCTGCAGTGTTCTCTCTACTAGTCATTTTACAGTGATGTATTCACGTGTAGTACTATTATGAAACATGTATCACATATTTTGTACTACGATATTTAATGATTGTACGAACAACTACACAGTGAAACTCTCCGTATCTTGTGTGTGGGTGATCTAAATGAATGTTCCTATGGTATTTCATGATAAATGAGTTATTTGAACCGATGATTCTGCAAGTGAAAGGTTTCTTTAAAGATATGAAAGCACAATGCAATGTTTTGAACATTGGACAGCCTGTGTTACAAGTGATGACCGTTTTGAGTTTTGTGTCTAGAGTTTTGAAAAATGACCACAAGGTTCTTAAATTAGTGCCAAAGTGATTGAAAAAAACTGTAAATTACCTATGTAACACATGTAGTTGTTTTATATCTAGGGCACGGTTCCGCTTCTTAAGAAACACTCAGCTGCAAAACCCTGCCTCCACTTGTTACGTACGTGAGGAGAGACGGACCAGGGGCGCAGCGGATGTTGAGTTCCACATATTTATTATAAAGTGAAACTTAGCAACAATAAATCAATAAACTAACAACGAAAGGTGAATATGTGGTGCACATGCACAAAACACAAAATAATATCCCACAATCACAGGTGGGAAAAATGCAACCTAAATATGATCCCCAATTAGAGACAACGATAACCAGCTGCCTCTAATTGGGAATCATTCAAATCACCAACATAGAAAATAAACCAAAACACCACATAGAAATAAATAAACTAGATCACCCCCAGTCACGCCTTGACCTAATACACCATAGAGAAACAATGGATCTCTATGGTCAGGGCGTGACACCACTCCTCAATAATGTGTGTGTGTGTGTGTGTGTGTGTGTGTGTCTAGGGTCAGGGAGGGCCAGTAAACCAGCAGGACATCTGGAAGTGTTTGTTTATAGTCTGAGGTCTAATTTGAATTATTCAAAGCCTGTTTTCAAACCATATCACTGTGGTGACAGCACACTGTCATTTACATATGCCACTATCAACTCTCACAGAGGATCTACTTAGCAATTTATTTAATCAAAAATGAAAAAACAACAACAGTATTTCATGGGTGCCATTAGCTATCGGGGGGGGGGCTCAAATAATTAACTCAACAGGAAGGCAATTTTACAAGGCTATGCTGTTACTTCTTATGAGAGGGAAAATGAAGTGCTTGTGTTTACTGCTGGGGCTTAGGGGAAACTGGAGATGCAGAGTGTGTTTTGGTACTACACCAGTGTTGTGGTTGAAAGAGACACTTATGTAATGAAAGTTTGAGGAGCATTTAAAGGCCATGCTGTTCTCCAGAACGGCTGGAATAGTTTGATTAAATGTCATTGCGCCACGCTTCACAGTGGGAGGTAGAGAAACGGTAGTGTATAGAGGATGATTGTCGTCCTACATGAGCTTTTGTTTGGACAAAAAAACATGTTCCTTTCGACCGTATTTCCTTTATAGCATGTTTTCTTGTAATTACGTTAGCCAGCATGACTGCTTGCTGATTGAATTATATGAATTGTGTTTGTGTTTTGAATGCTTTCAGGTGGTTGGACTACAAAGATAAGAAAACCCAGCGGAAACCTGAGTATGGACTGCAGGATAGATGATAATAATAATAGCAATATTTAAACTACAAAAGATTAAAGGGCCGATTTACACGCCTACATTGATGATTGAATAGTAAAGAAATAAAACGAGTGGGGAGATAAAGAATATGTTTCATTTATATAGAGTCTAAGACATGGGGGTGGGGGGTGCTAAACTGACAGATGGAATAGTTTTTAAAGATGATCATACAATGGCTATTTGATTTGGAAATTTAGGAATCAAAACAAATTTAGGTATCAAAACAAATTATATAATAAATATTTGATAAAATATTGGTTTTGGATTTTACTACTAGGACAGTCAAAAGGACAGTGAAAAAATAAATCACAAGAAACCCTCATACTTCCATTAGTTTTCTAAACTGGTACCGGTTCCCTTCAGACGTGTCCCGTGACGATTGTAGGGGTCGTAGAGCAAAACAGAGAACATGAGAATCTCCCCTTTTCACTAGTCCCATTAGTTTGTAGCCCAAACGGTTCGGATGCTACCAAACAGAAGTTGGCACATCGAAGGTACCCATTTCAGATGGGTCTCCTGACACTTGCGGGGGTCATAGAACAAAACGAGATTCTCACCTGAGAGCCCCCTCTTTCCATAGAGTGGTCATGATAGTTTTTTAGGTCAAATCGTTCATACGCTACAGAAGTTTACGTGGGAAGACTGATTTTCGGGATGTCTCATGGGCTGACAAACACTCTAGCTTTGTCACCTTTCACCGCAGATGAAACCGCGGAAGTGAGATACTGGCGGATTGAGATGCATCCAATGCAAAAAAACGTATCTCTAGTTTAAACTGACAGGATTTTATGGGGATTTTTTTGTTATGTAATTTAGATTGATGGACCCCTGAGTCAATCAACTCTAGGAGGTTAACTGCTACTCTGTCCTGTCTTCAGGTGTGTCCTCAGGTGTGTGTGGAGAGAAAGTCAGCGCTGTCCTCTGGGGGGCGCTCTAGAGAGGTGGCTACTCCCCTGCCCATGCCTGTGACTTACCAACAGACCTCCAGAGAGGGGGATGGGAGAGTCTCTCCACCCACTGAGAGGTCCCTCACTCCAGGTCACTCCCCACCATGAACCCCTAAGCTCCAGCTCCAGATCCAGACCCAGCTCTTGACCCAGACACAACGCAAGCTTTACATCAGCCTACAGACACAGACCAAAGGAGATGTCTTGGTGAGTGAATCGTTCATCCCAGCCAGATATTATGTCCTGATTAATCTCAAATGATCCAAACAACCCCAAACTCAGTTAAATTCTTCACAATTCAACCAATCAAAAATACAAATCCCAGCATGCAACAGCACACACTCTCCATCCCAATTAACAAACCATATCCACCCACCACCCCTGTGGTAAATGTAGTCCCCTTCCCCTTTTCAAGGACTACCTGGTGTTTGAGGACACCTGCTCCTTGACGCTGGTGTCTCAGGGGGCCGAGTGCATCCTTATCTCCAAGGACTTCATCAGGAGACACGCTGACGACATCTACATCAACCCACATCACCCAAACAGGTACCCCAACGCACTGATCAAATATCTACCTCAACACACTCACCAAACAGGTACGCTACCAGTCGAAAGTTTTAGAAGACCTACTCATTCAAGAGTTGTTCGTTATTTTCACTATTTTCTACATTGTAGAATAATAGTGAAGACATCAACAATATGTAATAACAAATATGGAATTATGGAGTAACCAAAAAAGTGTTTTTTCAAATAGTCACCCTTTTCCTTGATGACAGCTTTGCACACTCTTGGCATCCTCTCAACCAGCTTCACCCGGAATGCTTTTCCAACAGTCTTGAAGGAGTTCCCACATATGCCTAGCAATTATTGGCTGCTTTTGAGTCATCCCAAACCATCTCAATTTGTTTGAGGTTGGGGGATTGTGGAGGCCAGATTCAAGGACAGGAAGCTTTAACTAAGCAAACAAACCTCTTGCTACTGTCGGTCATCAGTCAGTCGCACATTGCGATATGTTTTAAAGGAGTGTTTGGATCCAATCAAATACGTTACCAATGTAAAGTTAGCTTAGTAGAACCCCCCGCCCCCAAGCTAACATAAAGGGGTCCTAGATTCCAAATCAAATATTTATCACCATCTTAAAACAATATTGTATGTATTAGTCATATGTTGTATGAAATAGGATACACAGCATGCAGAATATCACTGGTATGTCTATGAATAGGTATTATCTCAGACTGTGTATCCCCCTCCCACCTCAGATGTACCCATTAGAGAGCTCACTACCGAGCCAGCTTCATCCCCCTCCCGCCCCAGATGTGCCCCTCAGAGAGCGCACTACCGAGCCAGCTTCATCCCCCTCCCACCCCAGATGTACCCCTTAGATTGCTCACTACCGAGCCAGCTTCATCCCCCTCCCGCCCCAGATGTACCACTCAGAGAGCTCACTACCGAGCCAGCTTCATCCCCCTCCCACCCCAGATGCACCCCTCAGAGAGCTCACTACCGAGCCAGCCTCATCCCCTCCCGCCCCAGATGTACCCCTTAGAGAGCTCACTACCGAGCCAGCTTCATCCCCCTCTTGCGCCCGATGTACCCCTCAGAGAGCTCACTACCGAGCCAGCTTCATCCCCTCCAGATTCTGGAGCATGTCAACTGGGAAGCATACAGTTGCATCCTCCACCGTTGATGAAGAGAAGTAGAGAATTAAACTTTGATTAAGATTTATTTATATTGTGTGTTGGAGATAGTTTTATTTTTGTATTACGGGTTTGTCATTAGATATTTATTGTGTTATTGAGGAACTGAAGTGATGAAGACCATAGACAAGTCATGGCATCGATGTAGATCTATTTGATTCCTAATTTGATCCCTGAATTGAACTTTGAAAAGTGTGCTCTTTCCTTTCCGTGTAGCATTTTCATTTCACTTTGTTCTCTGGGGATTTTATAGAGATTAAATTAATATACAGTGGGGAGAACAAGTATTTGATACACTGCCGATTTTGCAGGTTTTCCTACTTACAAAGCATGTAGAGGTCTGTAATTTTTTTATCATAGGTACACTTCAACTGTGAGAGATGGAATCTAAAACAAAAATCCAGAAAATCACATTGTGTGATTTTTAAGTAATTAATTTGCATGTTTAAGTATTTGATCACCTACCAACCAGTAAGAATTCTGGCTCTCACAGACCTGTTCGTTTTTCTTTAAGAATCCCTCCTGTTCTCCACTCATTACCTGTATTAACTGTACATGTTTGAAATTGTAGACCTGCACAAGGGTGGGATGGGCTACAAGACAATAGGCAAGCAGCTTGGTGAGAAGGCAACAACTGTTGGAGCAATTATTAGAAAATGGAAGTATTTCAAGATGACGGTCAATCACCCTCGGTCTGGGGCTCCAAGCAAGATCTCACCTCGTGGGGCATCAATGATCATGAGAAAGGTGAGGGATCAGCCCAGAACTACACGGCAGGACCTGGTCAATGACCTGAAGAGAGCTGGGACCACAGTTTCAAAGAAAACTATTAGTAACACACTACGCCATCATGGAATAAAATCTGGCAGCGCACACAAGGTCCCCCTGCTCAAGCCAGCGCATGTCCAGGCCCGTCTGAAGTTTGCCAATTACCATCTGGATGATCCAGAGGAGGAATGGGAGAAGGTCATGTGGTCTGATGAGGCAAAAATAGAGCTTTTTGGTCTAAACTCCACTCGTCGTGTTTGGAGGAAGAAGAAGGATGAGTCCAACCCCAAGAACACCATCCCAACCGTGAAGCATGGAGGTGGAAACATCATTCTTTGGGGATGCTTTTCTGCAAAGGGGACAGGATGACTGCACCGTATTGAGGGGAGGATGGATGGGGCCATGTATCGCGAGATCTTGGCCAACAACCTCCTTCCCTCAGTAAGAGCATTGGTTAGATGGGTCATGGCTGGGTCTTCCAGCATGACAACGACCCGAAACACACAGCCAGGGCAACTAAGGAGTGGCTCCGTAAGAAGCATCTCAAGGTCCTGGAGTGGCCTAGCCAGTTTCCAGACCTGAACCCAATAGAAAGGATCTGGAGAAGGTATGTATGGAGGAGTGGGCCAAAATGCTGCCGTGTGTGCAAACCTGGTCAAGAACTACAGGAAACGTATGATCTCTGTACTTTTCTGTACAAAATATTAAGTTCTGCTTTTCTGATGTATCAAATACTTATGTCATGCAATAAAATGCAAATTAATTACTTCAAAATCATACAATGTGATTTTCTGGATTTTTGTTTTAGATTCCGTCTCTCACAGTTGAAGTGTACCTATGATAAAAATGACAGACCTCTACATGCTTTGTAAGTAGGAAACACTGCCGATTTTGCAGGTTATCAAATACTTGTTCTCCCCACTGTGCATGTACATCAAGGTGCCTTTTTTGCAGTATATGAAACCAGCAGCAAGGTGTGGTTGATAATGTATATAATGGAAGGTTTCTTGTTTCCTATTACAGAACAGGGGTGTCATGACGTTGGCCTGGGGGTAGGTTTATGACAGTCATAAATACCTCTTTCCCCCTTTTTCCTCTCTCTACCCTACTGATGTTACATTTGCAAAACCTTTGGTTAACATAGAGATTCTGGGAACATCAGAAGGTGGGGGGAAATTAACTATATTCTGGTAATCCGACCAATTGAACATATGCGGTGGTACTTAATGAATATGATGTCAGTTCGGTTGTTATCTGAGACATTCTCATCAATGATAAGATGACATAAACTCTACAGTGGAAAGTCTACACATCAGAGTTTGTAGATTCACATGGAATTGTTGTTCAATTTAAATGTTTGAATATGAAATTATTCATGATGGGATGAAATGTGATTTTCGCTTCTAAAATGTGAGATTTGGGTTTTCATAAGATAGGGCTCTGCTTAATCAGTGGCCCGCCCCTGTGAAGGGACATGGGCTATAAAACCTTTCAAACACGCCCTCCTCTCCCTTCCTATATAAGCCCTTGACAACAATATAACCTCCTGTTCCGAGGACGTGAGGACGACGGTCCGATGTCAGAATGGTTCAGATAATAACTACAGAACGAAGCCAACATCAGCGTGAGCTTTGGTTGCGAATGGTATGAACTTTGAACTCTTATTCACTACAGAAGTGATACCTCCTAGCTGTTGAGTTGGCAACAGCATATGCAAACGAGGGTTAGGAAGGAACAGACAGAGTATCCCGTCTATCACACAACGACGTTACTACAACGTATGCAATTGGCCACCAGAGACATTCTTCAAAGGACAAAGGACTCGGTTGGGCAACACGGCCTTCCATCTACCACCAACCTACCGAAGCGCAGCTCAGAGTAAATATTTATTGCATTTTCCTTTTCAAAATGGGGGGTAATTTAGAATGCATAAGATACTGTATTTACGATAGCACAGCTTCGCCCTTTGTTCCTCAGTCTTCCCGCTCTTTCACTCAAACCCAGACCCTTTTCTTTTGTGTAACAAGCTGTCATATCTGTTCCGTCCGCTAGGGACGTTTTCCTTTATGACGTAATTTGTAATCAAGTTATGATTTAATTAAGTGTATGTGTAATTCTGTGTGATTAGTTAGGTATTTAGTAAATAAATAATTAAACCCAATTTTGTATTGCTGATTCAACTTGTTAGCCAGGGTTCGTGTAGATAACCAAGAATTGACAACTTTCAGATGAGACTGAATTAAGATGACGATTAATATTGACTGCTATTGATGTAAAATATTACTAGGTCTTTAAGAGTTTATTCGGAAGATAACAGCTCTATAAATATGATTTTGTGGTGCCCGACTCTCTAGTTAATTACATTTACATTATTAGCTCAATCAGGTAATATTAATTACTGAGAAATTATTTTATAGAATAGCATGTCATATCACTCAATCCGGCATGTCCAAAGACACGACAGGGGTATACGATCCTATGTTGCAGAGATATTCTCATCTGTATTCAGCTCAGAGATGAGGTCAGAGATCATGCTGGGAGGGCATGTGTGTGAGAGCCCACACACACACACACACACACACACACACACACACACACACACACACACACACACACACACACACACACACACACACACACACACACACACACACACACACACACACACACACACACACACACACACACACACACACACACACACACACACACACACACACACACACACACCATTATCATACATTGTCAGTATGCTAAGAATATCCAGTCAGCCATGTATGTTAACTACCAGTGTCGACGCCCAGATACCCCTAGTCCCCACTCTCCATTTTCACACACAACACAATTATCATAATAGGGGGTTTAATGGAATCCGTGCTGTTCCAAAACGCTCTGCGTGTGTAGCTACAACACCTTGATTCTTACAGCGGTCCATCTGTCGCCATCTGCTCCCCCCTGGACTGCAGTAAGCACAGTCATTACCAGGCCCCTGGCTGGTCAGGGGGAGAGACGCCATGCCTCAACACCAGAAAAGAGCAACACAGACGGGAGGATCAGCCAACCCCCCCTTCCTCCCACTACCTCCTCTGGAAACCTGCCCAGAGTGGGGCTTGTTTGGTACGAATGGAGAGGAGAGACTGAACACAGAGTCAGCAGGACCACAGATGATAACCTGCTCTCCTGTGAAATCCAATGAGAGTGTATGAAGGGGGGTGGGAGGTGGTTGAGGTGTGTGCGTGTGTTCTGTAGTCTGTGAATGTATATGTATGTAGTGGGGGCAGGCGGTGAGGGTATATATGGAGCAGTGGAGGCTGTTGAGGGGAGAATGGGCCTGGAAACCATTTGTTTGGTGTATTTGATACCATTCCACTGACATTGCTCCAGTCATTCCCATGTGCCCGTTCTCCCCAATTAAGGTGCCACAAACATCCTGTGACATGGTGGTTGGTGGTTAATGAGGGTATATATGGATGTTGGTGGTTAATGAGGGTATATATGGAGGTTGGTGGTTAATGAGGGTATATATGGAGGTTGGTGGTTAATGAGGGTATATATGGATGTTGGTGGTTAATGAGGGTATATATGGAGGTTGGTGGTTAATGAGGGTATATATGGAGGTTGGTGGTTAAGGAGGGTATACATTAGGGTATATATTGAGGTTGGTGGTTAATGAGGGTATATATGGAGGTTGGTGGTTAATGAGGGTATACATTAGGGTATATATGGAGGTTGGTGGTTAATGAGGGTATATATGGAGGTTGGTGGTTAAGGAGGGTATACATTAGGGTATATATGGAGGTTGGTGGTTAAGGAGGGTATACATTAGGGTATATATGGAGGTTGGTGGTTAAGGAGGGTATACATTAGGGTATATATGGAGGTTGGTGGTTAAGGAGGGTATACATTAGGGTATATATGGAGGTTGGTGGTTAAGGAGGGTATACATTAGGGTATATATGGAGGTTGGTGGTTAAGGAGGGTATACATTAGGGTATATATGGAGGTTGCTGGTTAATGAGGGTATATATGGAGGTTGGTGGTTAATGAGGGTATATATGGAGGTTGGTGGTTAATGAGGGTATATATGGAGGTTGGTGGTTAAGGAGGGTGTACATTAGGGTATATATGGAGGTTGGTGGTTAAGGAGGGTATATATGGAGGTTGGTGGTTAAGGAGGGTGTACATTAGGGTATATATGGAGGTTGGTGGTTAAGGAGGGTATATATGGAGGTTGGTGGTTAAGGAGGGTATACATTAGGGTATATATGGAGGTTGGTGGTTAATGAGGGTATATATGGAGGTTGGTGGTTAAGGAGGGTATACATTAGGGTATATATGGAGGTTGGTGGTTAATGAGTATATATGGAGGTTGGTGGTTAAGGAGGGTGTACATTAGGGTATATATGGAGGTTGGTGGTTAATGAGGTATATATGGAGGTTGGTGGTTAAGGAGGTATATTGGAGGTTGGTGGTTAAGGAGGGTGTACATTAGGGTATATATGGAGGTTGGTGGTTAATGAGGGTATATATGGAGGTTGGTGGTTAAGGAGGGTATACATTAGGGTATATATGGAGGTTGGTGGTTAATGAGGGTATATATGGAGGTTGGTGGTTAAGGAGGGTGTACATTAGGGTATATATGGAGGTTGGTGGTTAATGAGGGTATATATGGAGGTTGGTGGTTAATGAGGGTATATATGGAGGTTGGTGGTTAAGGAGGGTATACATTAGGGTATATATGGAGGTTGGTGGTTAAGGAGGGAATACAGTATGTATGCATCTGTGTATCAGGTGAGATTGGAAAAAGTTGGTGGTCAGTGCCTGCTCTGCCACTATAGAAGTATTGACTGACATGTCAGTGCGTACAGTTAGAAACCAGATGAATGATATAGGGATAGATATAGGAATATGGAAACTAATAATAACAGGTGATGAGGGTATGGGGGAGGTGGACGGGAGGTGGATAGAGGGAGGAGATGAGAGGGGGGTGGGATGGGAGTAGGAGAGAGGGAGGAGTGGAGGTGTCATTTGAGCCGAAAGATTGTTGCAGGTCATTTATCTGGTTCTAAATCCTGCCATTAGGTCTGTAAAATCGAAGGCCAAGCAATTCACTGTCTATGCTCAGGAGAGTCAGAGGCAAGCACATAGGTCCATCTTTTGAGCGTGTGGTGTTAGGTAAGCTGAATAGTCAAGGTTAGTGTGACTGAGTGATTATTGTTAAAGAAAATATTTCATTTGTTTAGCCGAAATGGTCCATGTCAATTTCACTCTTAACGTGTCTAGTTTCCAGCGTGCTCAGCTTAATGCTCAGTCTTCTATTGTATTCACAGCTGGTGAGAGTTCGGTGTTAAGGTGGGTTTATCCCTCAGGTCAGTGTTGAGTCAGTCCTCTGGCTGATTGCTTTGTGTTGAGGTCAGCGTAGTGTGGCTCTGCCCAATAGGAACTGTGTTTTGTGTGTGTGTGTATGTGGAAGAGAGAGAGAACGGGGAGCCCTTTCTCTAATGGACTGATGAATGGTCTCCTTTGTGAGAGAGATTGGACGTGGCGAAGGCTGTCATTGAAAAGTGGTGGAGGTGTTGTGTGTGTTGCCATTCCAGAACAATCTAGCCAGGCTGGGACCCTTGTAAAGACAAGTCTTGTTTTTATTTCAAATTCTCTCTTTCGCTACATATTCTTGTAATGCGTATGTAGTTCTCCACTGCAACCGGCACCCCAGGAAACTGACAGCTGAGTTAGTTACCATTACCAAACCAGGACACACACAAGCACACACACACACACACGCACACGCACACAAACATACAGACATGCAGTACATACCTACACCCATTACACACATGCTGTGCAGACACCCTCTCAAAAATATATTGCAGTGCATGTATTACAATACACTCATTTACATACTCACACACATCACAATGCTCTTCTCAAATATACCACATCACATACACATAGCTGTGAGAGTTTAGTTGCAGCAGCAGTGAGGTCAGATAAGCAGCCATCATGTTCTAGAGCTTCAGGCAGACGTTCTTACACCTCAAAGTTAGGGTGAGAACACAGACTGTGTCTTTGTGTGCGTTTGTGTGAGTGCCTGTGCATATGTGAGTGTCGGATGGAGAGAGAGATTTTTGCCAGAAAGACATTTGGGTTTACTCTGAGACAGGTTGATTCTCTCTCTCTCTCTCTCTCTCTCTCTCTCTCTCTCTCTCTCTCTCTCACACACACATTATTATCTCTGAACTTCCTCTGGTGTAACACACGATACTGTCCCCTGGGAACACAAGCTCAGATCAAAGGTTCCTGGCTGCATTATTACATTATTTATGAGTGTAGTGCTTAAAATAGCTATGCTTTTTAGGGTGAGACGCTTCATCATGGAGCAGCTCTATGCTCAGCCTCAACCTACCATCCGCTGCTGCTGTTACTGAAGATGGTGATGATGATGTGAGGTGACTAGCATCAGGATATCTGACGAGCATCAGGATATCCACTCACTCTCAACATGCTGCAGCATAATGGATCATTACAGACCAGTGGATACATTCTATACAGGTAGGTGTTACATTGTACTAGAGTAACCAGTAACCTGGTTACTTTATTCACCACTCACTGACCACTGCACTGTTTGCATTAAACTGACTACATTGTTCAAGTGACACCTAAGCCCTTACAACCCAGTACACTAAAACACCCCATCCATCTCCACCTGTATGTGTTGAACCCCTGCAGCTTATCAGCTGTTCTAAAGTCAACAGCACAACAGATTCTAACAGCACAGTATATTGAAGGAACAGTGAGGCGATCCCTTTCTTTCTAACACAGTATATTGAAGGAACAGCAAGGCTATCCCTTTCTTTCTAACACAGTATATTGAAGGAACAGTAAGGCTATCCCTTTCTTTCTAACACAGTATATTGAAGGAACAGTAAGGCTATCCCTTTCTTTCTAACACAGTATATTGAAGGAACAGTGAGGCGATCCCTTTCTTTCTAACACAGTATATTGAAGGAACAGTGAGGCGATCCCTTTCTTTCTAACACAGTATATTGAAGGAACAGTGAGGCGATCCCTTTCTTTCTAACACAGTATATTGAAGGAACAGTAAGGCTATCCCTTTCTTTCTAACACAGTATATTGAAGGAACAGTGAGGCGATCCCTTTCTTTCTAACACAGTATATTGAAGGAACAGTGAGGCGATCCCTTTCTTTCTAACACAGTATATTGAAGGAACAGTGAGGCTATCCCTTTCTTTCTAACACAGTATATTGAAGGAACAGTGAGGCTATCCCTTTCTTTCTAACACAGTATATTGAAGGAACAGTGAGGCGATCCCTTTCTTTCTAACACAGTATATTGAAGGAACAGCAAGGCTATCCCTTTCTTTCTAACACAGTATATTGAAGGAACAGTGAGGCAATCCCTTTCTTTCTAACACAGTATATTGAAGGAACAGCAAGGCTATCCCTTTCTTTCTAACACAGTATATTGAAGGAACAGCAAGGCTATCCCTTTCTTTCTAAACAGTATATTGAAGGAACAGTGGTCCCTTTCTTTCTAACACAGTATATTGAAGGAACAGTGAGGCGATCCCTTTCTTTCTAACACAGTATATTGAAGGAACAGTGAGGCTATCCCTTTCTTTCTAACACAGTATATTGAAGGAACAGTGAGGCTATCCCTTTCTTTCTAACACAGTATATTGAAGGAACAGTGAGGCTATCCCTTTCTTTCTAACACAGTATATTGAAGGAACAGTGAGGCTATCCCAAATTTCTTTCTAACACAGTATATTGAAGGAACAGTGAGGCTATCCCTTTCTTTCTAACACAGTATATTGAAGGAACAGTGAGGCGATCCCTTTCTTTCTAACACAGTATATTGAAGGAACAGTGAGGCGATCCCTTTCTTTCTAACACAGTATATTGAAGGAACAGTGGGCGATCCCTTTCTTTCTAACACAGTATATTGAAGGAACAGTGAGGCTATCCCTTTCTTTCTAACACAGTATATTGAAGGAACAGCAAGGCTATCCCTTTCTTTCTAACACAGTATATTGAAGGAACAGTGAGGCAATCCCTTTCTTTCTAACACAGTATATTGAAGGAACAGCAAGGCTATCCCTTTCTTTCTAACACAGTATATTGAAGGAACAGTGAGGCTATCCCTTTCTTTCTAACACAGTATATTGAAGGAACAGTGAGGCGATCCCTTTCTTTCTAACACAGTATATTGAAGGAACAGTGAGGCTATCCCTTTCTTTCTAACACAGTATATTGAAGGAACAGTGAGGCGATCCCTTTCTTTCTAACACAGTATATTGAAGGAACAGCAAGGCTATCCCTTTCTTTCTAACACAGTATATTGAAGGAACAGCAAGGCTATCCCTTTCTTTCTAACACAGTATATTGAAGGAACAGCAAGGCTATCCCTTTCTTTCTAACACAGTATATTGAAGGAACAGTAAGGCTATCCCTTTCTTTCTAACACAGTATATTGAAGGAACAGTAAGGCTATCCCTTTCTTTCTAACACAGTATATTGAAGGAACAGTGAGGCTATCCCTTTCTTTCTAACACAGTATATTGAAGGAACAGTAAGGCTATCCCTTTCTTTCTAACACAGTATATTGAAGGAACAGTGAGGCTATCCCTTTTTTTCTAACACAGTATATTGAAGGAACAGTGAGGCTATCCCTTTCTTTCTAACACAGTATGTATCGCTCTCATCCCTTTCATTTTAACAGGAAGACAATTCTGTGGTTCCTGTCTCAGTCTGTCAGCCCCAGTAACAGAGCTAGTGTAGCATAGCGCAGGGCTGCTAACCCAAGCTGTTTAGATGGGAGAAAGCTTTAAATTAGCGTTAGCGCACCGTGCAGTCTCCTTCTCCTCCCCAGCTGCTTTACAGAGGCAGGCAGGCAGGGTGGAGTGATCTGTCAAGCACCGGCATCTCTCCAAATGGTGGCCGTGCAGGAAGGGACATATAGAAATTGGAGGAAATGTGTTATTGACAACAGTGTGGTGGAGCGCACCGGTCCACAGGGATTATACTCTGCCACTACAGCACAAATACAATGTTTATATGCAACATACAGAGATAGATAAACATATTGGCCTACACACACCATTACGATACGGACAGGGTCACACACAAACAAATATTGCACATGCACACAGTCATACACAAGCAAACAAACACACACGCACGCACGCACATACACACACACCCTGCTGCATTGTCTATGACGGAGAGACTTTGTCATCTTCTCTGACATGGGGTTAGAGGTGTCCATTCTGTTCTATATTTCCTCTGTCACACTTGGCAGGATTGATCAATTGGAGCCTGGTGTTCTCACCCCGTCAACACCAGTCAGAGGACAATACAACACAACACTGCACATCATATTATACCAACCATCTCTCTGTCTTTTTCTCTTTCTGTCTTTTATAGATCACTGTTTTTTTTCTGTTTTGACAAGCCCTCTTCTGCTCAGCTTTCTTCACTTCTCCTTCCTCCATGTACAAGCATGATGTCCTCATTTGATCACTCTGTTGTTGCAGTAGGAAATTCAATTTGTATGTTTAAAAAGGCTTCAGAAGTTTGTAATTTCCACTTTAAAATGTCAAACTTTATTTTCCCTACCAAAAAATATCCCAACCCCTACAAAAAATGTCCATTAATTATGATCCACATAATATTTCACAATTCCTGTCGTTGCAGGATTATTTTCCTTTTGTGGGAAGCAGGGACGAATTAAGATAGATGTACTATCTGTACTACAAGGCTACAACCCCCTTCCTCCATATTTTTATATTTTACCTCAAACACCTTGCTCCCTCTGCTTATGTCTCTATCCTCCTACTCGCTCTGTTTCTATGTCTTTCTCACATCTCTCCTCTGCGCTCCTACTCTCTGTTTCCATGTCTTTCTCACATCTCTCCTCTCTGCGTCTTACTCTCTCTGTTTCCATGTCTTTCTCACATCTCTCCTCTCTGCGTCTTACTCTCTCTGTTTCCATGTCTTTCTCACATCTCTACTCTGCGTTCCTACTCTCTGTTTCCATGTCTTTCTGACATCTCTCCTCTGCGTTCCTACTCTCTCTGTTTCCATGTCTTTCTGACATCTCTCCTCTGCGTTCCTACTCTCTCTGTTTCCATGTCTTTCTCACATCTCTCCTCTCTGCGTCTTACTCTCTCTGTTTCCATGTCTTTCTCACATCTCTCTCTCTGCGTCTTACTCTCTCTGTTTCCATGTCTTTCTGACATCTCTCCTCTGCGTTCCTACTCTCTCTGTTTCCATGTCTTTCTGACATCTCTCCTCTCTGCGTTCCTACTCTCTCTGTTTCCATGTCTTTCTGACATCTCTCCTCTCTGCGTTCTTACTCTCTCTGTTTCCATGTCTTTCTGACATCTCTCCTCTGCGTTCCTACTCTCTGTTTCCATGTCTTTCTGACATCTCTCCTCTGCGTTCCTACTCTCTCTGTTTCCATGTCTTTCTGACATCTCTCCTCTGCGTCCTACTCTCTCTGTTTCCATGTCTTTCTCACATCTCTCCTCTGCGTCTTACTCTCTCTGTTTCCATGTCTTTCTCACATCTCTCCTCTGCGTCCTACTCTCTGTTTACATGTCTTTCTCACATCTCTCCTCTGCGTTCTTACTCTCGCTGTTTCCATGTCTTTCTGACATCTCTCCTCTGCGTCCTACTCTCTGTTTCCATGTCTTTCTGACATCTCTCCTCTGCGTTCTACTCTCTCTGTTTACATGTCTTTCTCACAGCTCTCCTCTCTGCGTTCTTACTCTCTCTGTTTCCATGTCTTTCTGACATCTCTCCTCTGCGTCCTACTCTCTGTTTCCATGTCTTTCTCACATCTCTCCTCTGCGTCCTACTCTCTCTGTTTCCATGTCTTTCTGACATCTCTCCTCTGCGTCCTACTCTCTGTTTCCATGTCTTTCTGACATCTCTCCTCTGCGTCCTACTCTCTCTGTTTCCATGTCTTTCTCACATCTCTCCTCTGCGTCCTACTCTCTCTGTTTACATGTCTTTCTCACATCTCTCCTCTCTGCGTTCTTACTCTCTCTGTTTCCATGTCTTTCTGACATCTCTCCTCTGCGTCCTACTCTCTGTTTCCATGTCTTTCTGACATCTCTCCTCTGCGTTCCTACTCTCTCTGTTTCCATGTCTTTCTCACATCTCTCCTCTCTGCGTCTTACTCTCTCTGTTTCCATGTCTTTCTGACATCTCTCCTCTGCGTCCTACTCTCTCTGTTTCCATGTCTTTCTCACATCTCTCCTCTGCGTCTTACTCTCTCTGTTTCCATGTCTTTCTCACATCTCTCCTCTGCGTCCTACTCTCTCTGTTTACATGTCTTTCTCACAGCTCTCTCTCTGCGTTCTTACTCTCTCTGTTTCCATGTCTTTCTGACATCTCTCCTCTGCGTCCTACTCTCTGTTTCCATGTCTTTCTGACATCTCTCCTCTGCGTTCCTACTCTCTGTTTCCATGTCTTTCTGACATCTCTCCTCTGCGTTCCTACTCTCTCTGTTTCCATGTCTTTCTGACATCTCTCCTCTGCGTCCTACTCTCTCTGTTTACATGTCTTTCTCACAGCTCTCCTCTCTGCGTTCTTACTCTCTCTGTTTACATGTCTTTCTGACATCTCTCCTCTCTGCGTCCTACTCTCTGTTTCCATGTCTTTCTGACATCTCTCCTCTGCGTTCCTACTCTCTCTGTTTCCATGTCTTTCTGACATCTCTCCTCTGCGTCCTACTCTCTGTTTCCATGTCTTTCTGACATCTCTCCTCTGCGTTCCTACTCTCTCTGTTTCCATGTCTTTCTGACATCTCTCCTCTGCGTCCTACTCTCTCTGTTTACATGTCTTTCTCACAGCTCTCCTCTCTGCATTCTTACTCTCTCTGTTTACATGTCTTTCTGACATCTCTCCTCTGCGTCCTACTCTCTGTTTCCATGTCTTTCTGACATCTCTCCTCTGCGTTCCTACTCTCTCTGTTTCCATGTCTTTCTGACATCTCTCCTCTGCGTCCTACTCTCTCTGTTTCCATGTCTTTCTGACATCTCTCCTCTGCGTTCCTACTCTCTCTGTTTCCATGTCTTTCTCACTTCTCTCCTCTGCGTTCCTACTCTCTCTGTTTACATGTCTTTCTGACATCTCTCCTCTGCGTCCTACTCTCTCTGTTTCCATGTCTTTCTGACATCTCTCCTCTGCGTCCTACTCTCTCTGTTTCCATGTCTTTCTGACATCTCTCCTCTGCGTCCTACTCTCTCTGTTTCCATGTCTTTCTGACATCTCTCCTCTGCGTCCTACTCTCTGTTTCCATGTCTTTCTGACATCTCTCCTCTGCGTCCTACTCTCTCTGTTTCCATGTCTTTCTGACATCTCTCCTCTGCGTCCTACTCTCTGTTTCCATGTCTTTCTGACATCTCTCCTCTCTGCGTCCTACTCTCTCTGTTTCCATGTCTTTCTCACTTCTCTCCTCTCTGCGTTCCTACTCTCTCTGTTTACATGTCTTTCTGACATCTCTCCTCTGCGTCCTACTCTCTGTTTCCATGTCTTTCTGACATCTCTCCTCTCTGCGTTCCTACTCTCTCTGTTTCCATGTCCTTCTCACAGCTATGCTCTCTGCGTTCCTACTCTCTCTGTTTCCATGTCTTTCTGACATCTCTCCTCTGCGTCCTACTCTCTCTGTTTCCATGTCTTTCTGACATCTCTCCTCTCTGCGTTCCTACTCTCTCTGTTTCCATGTCTTTCTGACATCTCTCCTCTGCATCCTACTCTCTCTGTTTCCATGTCTTTCTGACAGCTCTGCTCTCCATAATGATCATAATGCTCATGATAATTATTCTAATCTATACAGCTTTAAATTTACATCAACAATAGTGGTTCATGTGTGTAAAAGTCTGCATACATATTTGATCTCTGTTGGGTAATTTCTCTATTTCTCTTCTGTAGTCTCAATCCTCTGCATTTCTTTGCCCTCCCTCCCTCCCCTTGATGAGTCACTGTGAGGTACAGACAGACAATAATTTAACACCAGGGTGGTGGGTGTAGTTGAAATCCCAGCAGGGTTGGACTGCCTCCCAGGTGGATCTCAGACACAGTCAACCCCCCTCCCCCCCTTGCCTCAATAACACTGTAGAACCCTGGAGAACACTCCCTGGCTGGGTGATTTAGGGTATAGATTAAGAGGTGAGTTTCTCCAGCCTCCCACTGTCTGTCAGCACAGAATGATTCCTGCCATTATTCTACTATAGCTACGCTGCTGCTGTTGTCCTCTCTGTCAGTCTATGACCAGAATTAATGGCATGCCTTTCTTTAGGGGTAATACCTACAGTATTTATTTTAGGACTGAGTTGGTGAACATTGCATCTCACCACACATTCATACACACACAAACATCTAATGAATTGTAGAGTGACAGACAGACAGACAGACAGACAGACAGACAGAAAGACAGAAGAGACCAATGGACAGGCAGACAGACGGATAGACAGAAGAGACCAATGGACAGGCAGACAGAGAGAAAGACAGAAGAGACCAATGGACAGGCAGACAGAGGGATAGACAGAAGAGACCAACGGAGAGGGAGACAGAGAGATAAACAGCCAAGAGAGTGAAATTAACAGATGTTGGCTGAGACAGAGATTGGTAGGAGCCTGGTGCAGGGTGTCTGCTTAGACAGTGGTAGGAGCCTGGTGCAGGGTGTCAGCTTAGACAGTGGTAGGAGCATTGTGCAGGTTGTCAGTTGAGACAGTGGTAGGAGCCTGGTGCAGGGTGTCAGATGAGACAGTGGTAGGAGCCTGGTGCAGGTTGTCAGTTGAGACAGTGGTAGGAGCCTGGTGCAGGTTGTCAGTTGAGACAGTGGTAAGAGCCTGGTGCAGGGTGTCAGATGAGACAGTGGTAGGAGCCTGGTGCAGGTTGTCAGTTGAGACAGTGGTAGGAGCCTGGTGCAGGGTGTCAGATGAGACAGTGGTAGGAGCCTGGTGCAGGGTGTCAGATGAGACAGTGGTAGGAGCCTGGTGCAGGGTGTCAGATGAGACAGTGGTAGGAGCCTGGTGCAGGGTGTCAGATGAGACAGTGGTAGGAGGGAGAAGACTGGTATAGGATGCTAAAGGGATACTTCAGGATTTTGGCAAGGAGGCCCTTTATCTCCACTGAACAAAAATATAAACACAACATGTAAAGTGTTGGTCCCATGTTTCATGAGCTGAAATAAAAGATCCCAGACATTTTCCATATGCACAAAATGCTTGTTTATATCCAATTGTGTGCACCAATTTGTTTATATCCGTTAGAGAGCATTTCTCCTTTGCCAAGATAATCCATCCACCTGAGAGGTGTGGCATATCAAGGAGCTGATTAAACAGCATGATCATTACACAGTTGCACTTTGTGTTGGGGACTATAAAAGGCCACTCTAAAATGTGTTGTTTTTTCACACAACACAATGCCACAGATGTCTCAAGTTTTGAAGAAGGGTGCAATTGGCATGTCGACTGCAGGAATGTCCACCAGAGCTGTTGCCAGAGATTTGAAAGTTAATTTCTCTACCTTAATAAGCTGCCTCCAACATTGTTTTAGAGAATTTGGCAGTATGTCCAACTGGCCTCACAACCGCAGATCACGTGTATGGCGTTGTGTGGGCAAACGGTTTGCTGTTGTCAATGTTGTGAACAGATTGTCCCATGGTGGTGATGAAGTTATGGTATGGGCATGCATAACTACAACAAACACAATTGCAATTTAACCATGGCAATTTGAATGGGCAGAGATACTGTGATGAGATCCTGAGGCCCATTGTCGTGCCATTCATCCACGCCATCACCTCATGTTTCAGCATGATAATGCACGGTCCAACGCCTCAAGAATCTTTACACAATTCCTGGAAGCTGAAAATGTCCCAGTTGTTCCATGGCCTGCATACTCACCAGACATGTCACTCATTGAGCATGTTTGGATGCTCTGGATCGATGTGCACAACAGCGTTTTCCAGTTTCCTTCAATATCCAGCAACTTTGCACAGCCATTGAAGAGGAGTGGGACAATATTCCACAGGCCACAATCAACAGCCTGATCAACTCTATGTGAAGGAGATGTGTCACGCTGCATGAGGCAAATGGTGGTCACACCAGATACTGACTGGTTTTCTGGTCCACACCCCTGTCCTTTTTTAAGGTGTCTGTGACCAACAGATGCATATCTGTATTTCCAGTCATGTGAAATCCATAGATTAGGGCCTAATGAATTTGTTTAAATTGACTGATTTCTTTATATGAACTGTAACTCAGTAAAACCTTTGAAATTGTTGCAAGTTGCGTTAATATTTTTATTAAGTATGCTTCCCCAGAGTCAGAGGAACTTGTGGATACCATTTTTATGTCTCTGTGTCCAGTACTTGAAGTCTGTGGGTATCTGCTAGCATGCTATACTTCTAGTGATTCCGCTAATGCTAGTTAGCATTGACACATGTGAAACTACCTCTAACTTCCTTCATACAGGACACAGAGACATAAAAATAGTATCCACGAGTTTGGCCAAAATCCTGAAGTATCCTTTAAGACGGGTGTATATTTAAAGGGCTGAGTCCCACCCCTGCAGACATTCAGCTGTCTGGTGTAGGGAATAGAAACAGGGGTGCAGATAGGGGTGTATATTGACGGTGCTGAGGCTCGGTCACCCCTGCAGACAGCTTTATGTGTAGGGGTAAGAGGAATCTGACCCATTTGTGTCGACTCAGCACTGAGTGATGAGGATATATACCTGTCTGAGGTTGGCCAGGGGATGAGCTACAGTACACAAACACACACACACACACACACATTTTAGCGTCTCTCAAACAGGCAAGCAAGCGCACACGCAAGCATACACACACACCTTTGCTTTACTATCCTTGTGGGGACCAAACACTTGATTGATTGATTCAAAATCCTAAGCTGTGTTTGAATAATCATAGTAACCACACTAACCGTACTATTTGTGATGTAAATTGAGTATTTTGTATGCTTATTGGTCATAGTATGGATAAAGTTAGTATGCCAAATGTTCCAGGTTGTCGTACTACATTCGCCAAAATATATACAAGCAGTGGACAATATTTCTGTGCTTTTAGGGCCCATAATGCAATTCTTCAGAAAATATGCAGACGAAGTCCAACGAGAGCGGATACAAATTCATTGCTTTTACTAATTATGGAAAATGTTAAGAAAATGTTGAGCAATATCATAAAGGAATGACTTTTCAAATAAGTTACCTTACACGTTATGTTGGCTCGCAATTTCTTAGCTACACTATCCTTACGAACCGCGTAACAGTATGTACCGGTATGTTAGCTAACGTAAACTCACTCACTTTTGTACATCGCCTTGGTCCGTACAATTGACCTTATTTTAGCGCCCCAGAAACGTAATACTTCCAGATCAACTGTAATGTCAATACCATTGTAAAGCACAATTGCTCCCCTTTCCAACAGAATAAATGACATGACCCCCACGCTGCCCGTTTCTGCATTATTCAAGAAGGCAATGAGCCCGTCGGGTCTTTTTAAAAACAGGGGGGGGGGCAAAACTAATGTGTGATAGTGAGAAGGAGAGATGTTGTGTGGGAAAATAGCTTTTTTTCACTCGATCTGTCCAACTTATCACCTTATTGCCTCTAAAATGTAAATAAACACTATAAAGAGTTTAGATAATGTGTCATTACATACCTATTTGAAGGTTTGTGTCGAATTTGAATCGGGTTTTTAGAGCGGTGCTAAAGTGATCTTAGAAGTAAACAGCGGCTTTGAGAATGATGATCGCATGCAATGTGACGCAAAAGATGACTAGGTATCCCCCTTACCCCCGTCACTGTTCATTTCTTGTTTTTAAAGGATGAGAGAAGTGCTACACCTGGTGGAGAGAGATGGTAAGACTGAAATAGTTGCTTACGTTGCTGTACGTTACGACATGACACCTCACAATGTTTTTTTCATATTTTTATTTCACCTTTATTTAACCAGGTAGACAAGTTGAGAACAAGTTCTCATTTACAATTGCGACCTGGCCAAGATAAAGCAAAGCAGTTCGACACATACAACGACACAGAGTTACACATGGAGTAAAACAAACATACAGTATAAACAAGTCTATATATGATGTGAGCAAATGAGGTGAGATAAGGGAGGTAAAGGCAAAAAAAGGCCATGGTGGCAAAGTAAATACAATATAGCAAGTAAAACACTGGAATGGTAGATTTGCAGTGGAATAATGTGTAAAGTAGAAAAATAAATAATGGGGTGCAAAGGAGCAAAATAAATAAATAAAATAAATACAGTAGGGAAAGAGGTAGTTGCTTGGGCCAAATTTTAGGTGGGCTATGTACAGGTGCAGTAATCTGTGAGCTGCTCTGACAGCTGGTGCTTAAAGCTAGTGAGGGAGAAGTGTTTCCAGTTTCAGAGATTTTTGTAGTTCGTTCCAGTCATTGGCAGCAGAGAACTGGAAGGAGAGGCGGCCAAAGAAATACTTGGTTTTGGGGCTGACCAGAGAGATATACCTGCTGGAGCTCGTGCATTACCAAGTCGATCAATGCTTGAATAGAAACGTAGTTCACACCCCCGATTTTGAAGTCAACACAGTCGCTACAGTCCCATTATTTTTCTTTGTAGCCTCGTTTGAATGTTGCGGTTGCGCACATTTGTACAGAATGGGGTGAGTTAACGTTAGCTACCTAACGTTGGTTGGCTACTAATAAATAGAACTTGCCAGTATATTAACTATATGCTATCTAACTAACTACCCAACATTTATTTACTTGATTATTCCCGTCATTCTTAGTTTAGCTAAGTGGTATAGTCGTAGTGCGTTCTCAATGGACATTCGCGTGCATTCCTAAATTCGCTCTGGCTATCTACTCCGATATCAGAGCACTCTCGTCTGAGTGTACGTGTGCCAGGAGGGCAGAGTAACTGATGAATTTACGAACACTCATATCAGTAAATAGCAGAGAAAAAAAAAGCGTAATTAAATTGTTGCCAGCAGCACAGTTACAGTCACCAACACTCTGGATAACATGAAAACAGCCTAACCAGGTCTGTTAGGGTGAGTAAAATGGTCAGAGTGAGGTGTTCTCTCATTTGTGTATGGAAGTAACCTAGCAAGTTAGCCAGTTAGCTTGTGTGCTTGACTGCCGTTGTGAGGCCAGAACGCTTGTTCAGATGCCCTGTGTGGACAAAGTCATGGAACCTTATGACAATCAGATGAAATGAACTACATTTTTCAGAGAGATAACTTGTAAATCGGTCTAATTCGACCGGAACACAACAGAAGGGTTAAGTATGTATTATACTTCAGCAATAAAACATGAGAAACCTCTAGTGTATTATTGCTTTTATACAACTGACTACCAGCATTATAAATCAAGATGATTTCCCAAACTATCATTTTTTAACAAAACACAATGCTACTTTCACTAACACTGGTTGTCAAGTGAAATTTGAAGCGTTCTCTGGTCGTTGGTTATTTTCGTATTGACTGCCAAGTAATGAAAAACTACCCAAGCGCTGGTTGATAGTTCCAGAACATTGTTTTCTAGTGATGCTGTCCATGGTTCTGAAAACAGCACACGTCTGGTCCATGCATTTGAAAATTGTATGTCAGATCGTAACGTTGTATGTGGCTGCTGTCCAAGGTTCTGAAAATGGTGCTGAAACTTTGTAGCAAAGAATTTGAAACAGCAGATCAGAAGAGGCTCTAACAATGGCAATTCCAAACCACCCATTGTATAAAGTATGTTAGTATGGGTATTCGAACACAGCTCTATTTTCCCTAAACTGCAACCCTAACCACAAACCCTAACCCTAAACCTAACCCTAATTGTAACACTAACCCTAAACCTAACCATTAAGCCTAAAATTTCCTTTTTCAATGTGAGAACTGGCGAAATGTCCCCAATTTTCCTTTCTTTACTATCCCTGAGGACTTCTGGTCCCCACAATAATAGTAAAACCAAAAAACACACACACAGGCAGGCACACACAGACTCACATTTTAGTGTTTCTTTTAGTGTTTCTCACTTTCAACCTCACCTACAACCTCACCGCAATGCCACTGAAGAGACTGTCAGGGTGTTGTATCTCCAGTCCACCACACAAGGGCAGTGTGTATATTTGAGCGTGTTTCTGAGCATCTAAACAGTAAGTTTTATTTTTTTGATGGATGCATGGGTGGATGGACACACTAATATATGTAATGATCAGTGTATGAACTAACAACACATTGCTAATTTAACATACAGTGCCTTCAGAAAGTTATTCATACCCCTTGACTTATTCTACATTGTGTTGTCTTACAGCCTAAATTGAAAATGGATTGAATGCATTTTTTCTCATCCATCGACATACAATACCCCACAATGACAATGTGAGAACATGTTTTTAGAAATGTTTGCTAATTTATTTATTTTTTATACAGAAATATCTATACTGAACAAAAATATAAACACAACATGCATCAATTTCAACGATTTTACTGAGTTAAAGTTCATATAAGTAAATCATTCATGGGTGGGCCTGGGAGGGCATAGGCCCACCCACTGGGGAGCAGGCCAAGCCAATCAGAATGCATTTTTCCTCACAAAAGGGCTTTATTACAGACATAAATACTCCTCAGTTTCATCAGGTGAAGAAGCTGGATGTGGAGGTCCTGGGCTGGCATGGTTACACGTGGTCTATGGATGTTAGGCCGGTTGGATGTACTGCCAAATTCTCTAAAACGACGTTGGAGGTGGCTTATGGTAAAGAAATGAACATTCAATTCTATGGCAACAGCTCTGGTTGGCATTCCTGCAGTCAACATTCCAATTGCAGGCAAATTGCACGCTCCCTCAAAACTTAAGGCATCTGTGGCATTGTGTTTTGTGACAAAACTGCACATTTTAGAGTGGCCTTTTATTGTCCCCAATACAAGGTGCACATGTGTAATGATCATGCTGTTTAATCAGGTTCTTGATATGCCACACCTTTCAGGTGGTTATTTTAGCAAAGGAGCAATGCTCACTGTAAACAAATTTGTTCACAAAATTTGAGAGAAATACGTTTTTGTGCATATGGAAAAAGTCTGGGATCTTTTATTTCAGCTCAAGAAACATGGGACCAAAACATAAACACATGTTGTGTTTATATTTTTGTTCAGTGTCATTTGAAACCCTGAAGGGATGGAGGGGGCATAGATAGATGCACATACAGAGCATTCAGAAAGCATTCAGACACACAATACTCCATAATGACAAAACGAAAACAGGTTTTTCGAATAAAAAACAGAAATACCTTATTTACATAAGTATTCAGACCCTTGAGACAATGAGATTCAACATTGAGCTCAGGTGAATTCTGTTTCCATTGATCATCCTTAATATGTTTCTACAACTTGATTGAAGTCCACCTGTCATAAATTCAACTGATTGAACATGATTAGGCAGGGTAGCCTAGTGGTTAGAGCGTTGGACTAGTAACCGGAAGGTTGCAAGTTCAAACCCCCGAGCTGACAAGGTACAAATCTGTCGTTCTGCCCCTGAACAGGCAGTTAACCCACTGTTCCTAGGCCGTCATTGAAAATAAGAATTTGTTCTTAACTGACTTGCCTAGTAAAATAAAAGGTAAAATAAAATTTGGAAAGGCACATGTCTGTCTATATAAGGTCCCACTCTGACAGTGTATGTCAGAGCAAAAACCAAGCCATGAAGTCAAACTAATTGTCCGTAGAGCTCCGAGACAGGATTGTGTCAAGGCTCAGATCTGGGGAAGGGTACCAAAAGATTTATGCAGCATTGAAGGTCCCCAAGAACACAGTGGCCTCCATCATTCTTAAATGGAAGAAGTTTGGAACCACCAAGACACTTCCTAGAGCTGGTCTTCCGACCAAACGGAGCATTCATGGGAGAAGGGCCTTAGTCAGGGAAGTGACCAAGACTCTGACGATCACTAAAACAGAGCTCTAGATTTCCTCTGCGGGGATGGGAGAACCTTCCAGAAAAACAGCCATTGCTGCAGGACTCCACCAATCAGGCCTTTATGGTAGAGTGGCCAAATGGAAGCCACTCCTCAGTAAAAGGCACATGACCACATGCTTGGAGTTTGCCAAAAGGCACCTAAAGGACTCTCAGGCCATGAGAAAAAAGATTCTCTGGTCTGATAAAACCAAGATTGAGCTCTTTGGCCTGAATGCCAATCGTCACGTCTGGAAGAAACCTGGCACCATCCCTATGGTGGTGCCAGCATCATGCTGTGGAGATGTTTTTCAGCAGCAGGTACTGGGAGACTAGTCAGGATCTAGGGAAAGCTGATGGAGCAAAGTACAGAAAGAACCTTGATGAAAACCTGCTGCAGAGCACGGAGGACCTCAGATGGGGGCAAAGATTCACCTTCCAACATGACAACAACCCTAAGCACACAGCCAAGACAATGCAGAAGTGGCTTCTGGACAAGTCTCTGAATGTCATTGAGAGGCCCAGCCAGAGCCCGGACTTGAACCCAATTGAACATCTCTGGAGAGCCCTGGAAATAGCTGTGGAGCTATGCTCCCCAACCTGACAGAGTTTGAGAGGATTTGCAGAGAACAATGGGAGAAACTCCCCAAATACAGGCGTGCCAAACTCGTTATACCCAAAAAGACATGAGGCTGTAATCACTGGCAAAGGTGCTTCAATGGAGTACTGATTAAAGGTTCTGAATACTAATGGAAATGTGATATTTCTGTTCTCGAGCTGCGCACGAGGAACTGTTTGATTTGCTTTACCAGTGAGTTGACCTACGTGACATGTTTTACAAAATTGGACCACGTCAGACTTCAAACCTGGCTAGAAAAAGGACTCGGTTATAAGTCGAAGGACGAAGGACTCGGTTATAAGTCTTTGTGATACCCAAATGTCCAGACCACGCCTGGTCATGGACGAGTGACAGCACCTGCTGTCAGAACGGTGTAGGAACAACCACTTGACACACTTCAGTCCAGTCACTAACAGTGTCATGAGCTGCCCATTTACGCATCAAAACTCCTGCTTCCATAAAGTAGGCGGTCTCTCTAGTTTTAGCTTCCTCAATGGAAATTACCGAAGCAAGACACTTGCAAAGACTGGTGTCTCCCTTTTGACATTCAATCACCTTCTCGGGGGTGACAGACAAAAGAATGTCATGTAATTGGGGCGCGATTTCGCTTTCCCCTGCCTTAGTTTTTACTGGGGTAGAAACTGTTGGCATTGCAGAAGGAATACTCTGTGCATTGTCTTCTCCCTCAACATTCCCAAAAATGGAACTAGACAAATCCACCACATCTCCAAGCTTGCAAGATTGTGCCCTCATTAACACACAAGCAGGAAAAACATGGGGAAATGCTTGAACCAATTTCTCATCTGTAGTTTTAATTTCTGGATTGTCTACTACCTCTAACACAGGAGTGATGTTACCACCAGCAATATCATTCCCTAGTAGCAATGTGAATCCTTTTACTGGCAGTGTAGACACTATACCAACACGGAGACATCCTGATACCAAGTCTGACACTAAGTGGACCCAGTGTCATGGTACAGGTATGGTCTCTATCCCCTGTAATATGACATGCGAGCCACAATACATTTCAGGAGACCAGGGTAAAGCATAAGTAGCGGTTACTGACTGCGCCACCCCGGTGTCTAGTAAGATTTGAATGGGCTTTTGATCTGCTTGTTCTCCAGTTAAGGAAACAAAATCGGTAGAGATAAACAGAGCATCGACAGGATCCGGGTTTCCCAAATCCTGACTCAATAACCCACACTTTTCATTTTGGGGGATGGTGACAGGGCCTGGCAAATGTACAATCAGAACCGCTGCCTTATGCGCTGGGCTCTGATTGTACAAGGATACAATGTACAGATAAAGTATGTGAAGGGTTCGGCGAATGTGGTTGCCGATGCTCTATCACGGGGTTAGTAACTGGGGATGCGTTAGATTTTGTTATTGCAAACTGTATGTTTGCATGTTTTGTGGTGGGCGTGTTACGTTCCCCAGTTTCTGTGTTGTGGTTTTGTTTGTATGTGTGTGTTTCAGGGTGGCTTCCTGAACCACAACACAGAAACTGGGGAACGTAACATCCATACTCTTGCAGTTGGTCTGTAACGGCCGTTGGTGGAAGAAGGTGAGGACCAAAGCGCAGTGTGGTACGTGTTCATGTTATTTATTAAACCTAACACCAAATACAACAAGTAACAAAAGAGAACAACTGAAACACCTCCGTCAGGTGCAAAACACACTAAACAGAAAATAACTACCCACCCAACCCATGTGGGGAAGAGCTACCTAATGGTATGGTTCTCAATCAGAAACAACGACAGACAGCTGTCCCTGATTGAGAACCATACCCGGCCAAAAACAAAGAAATACACAAACATAGAAAAAAGAACATAGAATGCCCACCCTTGTCACACCCTGGCCCACCCAAAATAGAGAATAAAAGCCTCTCTATGGCCAGGGCGTGACATGGTCTTACCAAGTATTTCTGTATGGAGCACACGGTTGCACCAGTAGATTCCCAGGATGTGCTGCAGGCATCTTATGTGGAATCACTCAAGCTGCTTGTTGTGGTGACTGTAGGTGACCCAGGCTTCACAGCTGTAAAGAAGTGTGGTGGTGCAGATGGCTTGGTAGACGGGGACTTTAGTGTGGAGGTGGAGATCCCTGTTTTGAAAGACCCTGCGTCTGAGTTTCCCGAAGTCAGCTGATGCTTGCTTGATCTTATTTTGCTGCAGTCCTGTGAGATAATGCTGACCAGGTTTTTGAAGGACGGAACTATTGCCAGTGATTAGTGTTCAATGGTGAAGACAGGCTTGGTGGGTGGAGGGCTGGATCTCCATTGGCAGACCACCTCAGTCTCATCCTGCTATAGACCCTCACAGCCGCTACAAGGACGGACTGAAGGTCTTCTGGAGTGTGCGCCACAAGAGCACAGTCATCAGCATACTGGAGCTCAAGGACCCGTTCCGTAAAAACCTTGGTGATTGCTTGGAGCCTCCTGATTTTTAATAGGTTTCCATCCAGCCTGAAGTCCACCGCAACACCGCTGCTGTTCTCAAGCTCCCGGAGGACACACACACTCTGTTGCCGTGGAGCTCTCCCACATCAGTTAGTAATGCTTTGCTCCCTACTGACATTATCTCGCTCTCCCTCTTCTCATTACATCAGGCGTGACACTGCCAAGCTTTCCTCAAGTGTGTGTGTGTGTTTTTTTTTTGTTTCACTATCTTTGTGGGTACCAAAAGAGGGGACATTTTACCGGTCCCCACAAGGAAAAATGTTATTTTAGGCTGAGGGTTAGGGTTAGGTATAGTTTTGGGGTTAGGGGTTAAGGTTAGGCTTAGGGTTAGGTTAAGGTCTCTCACTAGACATTCCATTACTAGCTTTGTTATTCAGTGTCTTACATTTCTCTTACATCATGCTGTTGTAATCTTATTTACTTATTTCAGTCACTGTTACCGTGCCACTCTCGCTTTCTGTACTATTTTCCCTCTCCAATGCTGTTTGTATCACTCTTATCCTCTGTCCCCTCCTCGCTCTCTCTCTCTCTTGCTCTGTCCATCTCTCTCTCTCTTTCTCTCTACTGAAGGCCATAGATGAGGCTCATATCAATCATGGATGAATGAACCAGAGTTATGGAAGTGGTCAGCTTGTATTATATGTCATAGAATATCATCAAGTGACATGCCATGAGGAGGTCTGAGTTGCTGCCACAAATCGTACTAAATCTTACTGTCAGTCTTGAGAACAACCACTCTGTTCTAGCTGTCAGTCTAGCTGGATGGCTTGTTATTTCTGGCCTGGGATAAGTGATGCTGTTACTCTGTGCTTGTTTGGATAACGGAGGGGCGCTTTGGGTACAGCTAGCAGACTTACCTTCGCTAACGATCTTTCCCTCTTGAAGCTAGGGGGCACTATTTTTATGTTTGGAAAAATAACGTTCCCAAAGTAAATGGCCTATTTCTCAGGACCAGATGCTAGAATGTGCATATAATTGACAGCTTAGGATAGAAAACACTCTAAAGTTTCCAAAACTGTAAAAATATTGTCTGTGAGTATAACAGAACTGATATTGCAGGCGAAAGCCTGAGAAAAATCCAATCGGGAAGTGACTCTTATTTTGAAACCTATGTGTTCCTATTCATCCCCATTGACCATTGAAAGGGATATCAACCATATTCCTTTTTCTATGGCTTCCCTAAGGTGTCTACAGCCTTTAGATATAGTTTCAGGCCTTTATTTTGAAGAATGAGCGTGAACGACCACATTACATAAGTGGCCAGCTTATGGCTCTCAGAGTGATTATTGCGTAAAAGAGAGAGGCGGGCATTTTTCCTCCCGGTCCTACTGAAAAGCCAACTGTCCCGGTTGATATATTATCGAATAGATATTTGAAAAACACCTTGAGGATTGATTATAAAAAATGTTTGCCATGTTTCTGTCGACATTATGGATATAATTTGGAATTTTTGTCTACGTTGTCGATTCCTGGGCATAACGCACCAAACTAACGGAGGTATTCGGATATAAAAAATATCTTTATGGAACAAAAGGAACATTTGCTGTCTAACTGGGAGTCTCGTGAGTGAAAACATACAAAGATCATCAAAGGTAAACAGTTAATTTGATTGCTTTTCTGATTTTCGTGACCAAGCTTCCTAATGCTAAGTGTACATAATGCTATGCTAGGCTATCGATACTTACACAAACGCTTGTATTGTTTTCGCTGTAAAACATAATTTCAAAATCTGAGACAACAGGGTGATTAACAAAAGGCTAAGCTGTGTTTCGCTATATTTTACTTGTGATTTCATGAATATAAATATTTTCTAGTAATATTTTTTGACTGTTGCGCTATGCTATTTAGCGGTTGCTGATGACAAATATACCAGATCCCGGGATGGGTAGTTCTATTAAGACTGTGTTCTGATACTTGAAACGGGTAACTCAATTCCATCCACTTCTGTATCTGTGTGTCTGTGGAGTCTGTTTCATTTACTCTGTAGTTGGGTATCTGCACTTCATCCAGGCCTATTCACTGTTTGCTCTATCAGTTAAGTATCAAGCATTTAGTTCAGAGCAAGGTCTGGTACATTTTATATAGCAGGCAGTTTGGGTCTTGGATGCTGATTGGCTGAGAGCATCAGATTCTCAAAAAAAGTATGTCTCTGCAAAAACAAATCAATGCTTGCTACCTTGCTAGCTAAGTGTTTTCCTCATTGGACCTGCGTTTACAATGTATCCAATTTCAGTTTGTGTAGTTGTTGGTTTAGTTTTCTGTAACTTTGTAGCAAGTACGGGCTGTGTAGGCCCATATTGTGTCATAATTGCATGGTGTGTCTATCTTTTCCAACTGTCCCGATATCTTTTCCAACTGTCCCGTTATCTGGTTTTAATGCCCTTCTGGCCAATCAGAAACAAGTATTTAACAAAACACACACACAGTTTTCAAACTGTGTACCCAGTTTGAAAACGCCTGGCCTACACCACAGCCCTTTGTTCTGACTGGAGGCCTTGGTGAGAGACAGAGCAGCAGGTGAACTGAGAGTGATGCTGGTCCTAATGTGTGTGTGTGTGTGTGTGTGTGTGGTGCGTGAGAGAGAGAAAGATCCCTGCTCTCAGTCATAATGAAGGGGGCCCAGAGACGGTGTGGTGTGCAGAGAAAGTGAAGAGAGGATGAAAACAATGTATGCATGTCTTACCTTGGGCCTAACCTTCTGCAGGGGACTGTTTCACACCAACACATATGGAGCTGCTGGGCCTCTGAGTATACATCCCTGCCTCCCCCCATCATTACAGAAGAAAGGAGACAGGAAGAGGGGAGGAAAGTAAGGAGAAAGATACAGAGAAAAAGAGAATGGGAGAGCATAATTGATAGAGAGGGAGGTAGAGGAATAGAGAGTAGAAAAAATGAGCAAGAGAGGGACAATAAAGTAACAATCAATAACAAACAAGGTTTGTTTCCGTGTGAGTGTTCGTCGCCACACGGTACTGTTTCGGTTTTCCTCACATAGTTTATTGTTTTGTATTTCAGTGTTCAGTTCATTTTTAATAAATCGTCATGAACACTTACCACGCTGCATCTTGGTCCGATCCTTACGAAGAGGAAATCTGCCGTTACATATAAGCCATAAAATGTGCGTTCTTCCTGCTTACACTGCAGCTGCAATGAATTGAATAGGAAAATGTATCTACAGGCTTGCATTGTTATTATTAGCTGCTTGGGCCTTTTTTAATATCGAGGAGTTTCACTTTCTCTGTTCATTAGGAGTAACAACAAAATAATGAGGTGCGACTCGAGTTTCGCCATCAGCTGGATGATGCAGGAAGGAGTATTATTTCTTTATAGAGGTACAGAGGAGTAGTGTATTCTAGACACATATCAGAGTCAATTTTGGGGGGGATTTTTCTTAGAGTGAGAACAAATGACTGAGTGCTTTTGTTTGATGGATTGTTAGGATTGAGAGGTAGAGCCAGGCTGTGCTTTATTTTCCTATAGAGCAGGCATCACCAACACGATTCAGGCAGATTTATTTTTGAACGGATGGTCAGGGGGCCGGAACATAATTCAAAATCTTTTGTAGACTGCAAAAAAAAGTTACGGAACCCTAATATAGAGTGAGGAGTCACAGCTCACAGAGTTTGAGTGGCGTCTCTTTTGTCAACAATGACCTGTCAGCCAGACCCAGAGCCACGTCCCAGACATGCTCAAAGGATCTATCTTAAACTCTGCAAGTCAACCACCCCTTACCTTTCTGCAGTCAGCATAGCAGATATGGAGAACCTCAGTTGAGTTGTGACTAGTTTTCGGGGCTCCTCAATATGCCCTTCAATTATAAGCAACACTGCTCTGACTCCAGTGTCTATTAACCCTCCCAGGATTAGCTTTAACAGATGTACTAGTAGAGGAGAGTGTTGGCCAGAGTCCTGGACTTCAGTAATTTAACACTACTGTGAGTGGGCCTGACTGACTCCAGCATCTAAACTGCCCATTACTTATGTTGAGCATCACAGCCTGCACAATCTAGCTTTAGTGTTAGCTCAGGCTTCACTTCAGCGGCTAAACTGCCTATTAGTCGATGGTTAGGGAGAGAGAAAGTGAGAGAGTGTGTCTGAAGGACAGCGCGGTGAGCGATGATAGGAGAGCAGTACTCCTCCTTATCTGTTAGAGGCTGAGCTGCCTGTTCCAGGCCCGTTGGAGATCCAGGAGCTGTGTAATCGGACATCATTGTTGCTCCACTGACTCTTATTGTTTTGCCTTTGAAGAATAACAATCTTTATGCCTCTATGAGTAGAAATACACATAACACACTTCAATTTGACATTTGTGATTTATTTATACCTTTAAAAAACAATAAACCTGATGTCAATCTTCAAACTGGAGTCTATGATTTTCAGTCAGCTTGGTGTTCTTTTTCTGTGTGCTGACAGAGATGATAAGAGGGTAAGTCAGGCAGAGAAGGGGGGGGGGGGAGAACCGCTCTCCTGCATTATTTTAGCTCACATTGTAATTGCTTCAGCGAAGTCCCTAATTGGAATGGATTTATAATCACCTGTGATTCCAAACTCGGAATAAGTTTCCTTTTGAATTTTGAACACACACACAGAGGCATTCTAACTAACCCCACGGAGTGAGCTAATGAATTCAAGGGCTCAGGAGTAATAAACATCTTCCAACCCGTATCAAGGTAATCACGTCCAGCTGGGCTCCGTGGAGCTCAAGAGGCAAGGCAGACCTTCCTCATCCTCTTTTCCTCTGCACTAAATGGCTATTTCTGTGCCTCTCAACAGTTTAGCACCTTCTCTCGGGTCGCTCAGCTCAAGAGAGATGATTATGAAGTCTTACAGTATTCAATTCAAGCACAAACACACTCCGTCATGCCCTCAATTATTCATTCAAATGCATATGCTCGCACACGCACTCACTTTATGGGCCTCAGAGGCAGTTGAGTCGGAAAAGAGGAGGGAGAATGAGTGAAAGTTTACTGCACTGATGTCATGTTCAAAGTCTGTCTAATGCTTATTGACCTGAACCTCATGGGAAGACCAATGCTATTATATTGGTGTGTACAGCTACCCCACTGGGATTACCATACCATGATCCCAACAGCACTCCACACCCCTAGGCTACCGTAAGCAAAACATTAGTCCCATAACCTAACCACCCTTTCAATCTGAGGGGGGGATTTGTGGCAACGGGCTGAGTCTGGGTTCTACTCCTCCTGACACAATCTCAGATATAGACAGCCTTCTTCATTGTATTGGATTTCCAGCCCACCGCCTGACGTCCCTCAAAGTGGGCTTTATCGTTTTCCATCATTTTCATTTGGTGAGCAATTCTTCCCGAGGAAAATCGACGAGGAGGAGGAGGATAAGGGGGGCAGGACGACGACTTGGTGGTGCCTTCCAACCAATTGTTTATTTCTTTTAACCCTTTCATTTATGCGGTCTCAAGTAACAAAGCACTCAGTTTCTCGGTCAAATCTTTTTTCAACTCTCCATTACCACAACCCAGGCCTGAAAGTTAATGGCAGCTTGTTGAATTCGGTTCGAAAGTGCAGTGATTACCAGGTGTTTACCTCAGAAAGCCACTATAGTTACAACACGGCTCGATAAAATGCCTAAGCGCCACACAAGGTGAGCATCCATGAGCGAGTGATTGTGACTCTGGCTTTAACAATAGGCCTTAGACTAAACTGCCTGCTTCCGGAGAGAGTCAAAACGGTAGCTTACTCTCACATCTTCTCACAATTATTCGACTTTATCATTTCCTGATCTTTTTTTTACTGATTACAGAGAATGATGATGTTGTTAGAAATAATATAATACTAATGAAGAAGGAGGAAAATGGTGTGAATAGTTTAAACAGAGCAACTTCAAACCTGGAGGGAAAATGATGGATGTCCTTCAGCGAGCTGCAGCACTTGAAAAATAATTCCCTCTCAAACAGACTTGAATTCATTAGGAAGTTAATCTGTTTCTGTGATTTCAGTTTGTGTGTGAGAAAGCAAGTGTGTGTATGTGTATGTGTGTGAATGTCAGTATGAGTGTGTCATTTGGTGTGTGTGTGTGTGTCTGTGTCAATATGGGTGTGCATTTTGATGTGTTTGTATGGGTGAGGAGGACAGACAGGCTGCTCTTCCTAGTGTCCAAAATCATCTCCTCTTCATGTTAAACTGTGTGATATTGATGAAACGCAGGCAGAGGTTTTTTCAATTAGCACGGCGAAATAAACCTCAACATAATAAGAGGTATTAGAGGGGGAGACGGGGGCTGAAAGGAAAAGCAATGACTGGCTGCAGGCAGCTCCACATAGTTGACTGAAGACAAACTTCAGAGGAAGAACTGCTACTCACCTCAAAGTGCTTTATGCTTCTCTGGCAGCATTATCTGGCTCAAACAAAACTGTCTCCTCCACTCCCCTTTCCATCCCTCTCTTTCATTACCTGGCTCCCCTCCTTTCCATTATTTGTTTTCTCCTTTGTCCTCCACTCCTTATCCCTCTGTACCCACCTCTGTGTACTCTCTCTCTCTCCCTAACTCCCCTGGCTATAAGACCCTGATGGGATGTTTGAAACACAGGGCACACTCTGCCAGTCTGAGCCCCAGCAACAAGAACACCTCCAGGGAAATGGACAGAATCCACAATTAAACAATAAGAAGGGGTTTGCATCTTTATCTGAACCTTCATTCCAGAGCAGGCTCCAAAAAACAATGTCCAAAAACAAAACAATCTATGAAACACAAAGAAGAAAAACTACTTATGTTTCTGTTTCTTTCTCTATCCCATTCTCTGTCTCTATCCCATTCTCTGTCTCTATCCCATTCTCTCTCTCTATCCCATTCTCTGTCTCTATCCCATTCTCTGTCTCTATCCCATTCTCTCTCTCTATCCCATTCTCTGTCTCTATCCCATTCTCTGTCTGTCTCTATCCCATTCTCTGTCTGTCTCTATCCCATTCTCTGTCTGTCTCTATCCCATTCTCTGTCTGTCTCTATCCCATTCTCTGTCTGTCTCTATCCCATTCTCTGTCTGTCTCTATCCCATTCTCTGTCTGTATCCCATTCTCTGTCTCTATCCCATTCTCTGTCTCTATCCCATTCTCTGTCTCTATCCCATTCTCTGTCTCTATCCCATTCTCTGTCTCTATCCCATTCTCTGTCTCTATCCCATTCTCTGTCTCTCTCCCTGTTTCTGTCTGTCTCTATCCCATTCTCTGTCTCTATCCCATTCTCTGTCTCTATCCCATTCTCTCTCTCTCTATCCCATTCTCTCTCTCTATCCCATTCTCTGTCTCTATCCCATTCTCTGTCTCTATCCCATTCTCTGTCTCTATCCCATTCTCTCTATCCCATTCTCTGTCTCTATCCCATTCTCTGTCTCTATCCCATTCTCTCTCTCTCCTTCAGATTATGTTTGTCTCTATCCCATTCTGTCTCTCTCCTTCAGATTCTGTTTGTCTCTATCCCATTCTCTTTCTTCTCTCCTGTCTTTGATAGAGACACAACAACCTGGCCTTGACAGCTAATAGCTGACCTGAAGAGACAAGGATGAACAACCCATTATCACGCTCTCTTACGCATGCTGCTCGCTTGTCAGAAATACAATACTTCTTTACCTCACGCCTTCTTCATAGCTGAAAACCCGTCTGAGTTCCTTCCAAACCACAGTTCAGACCTTTCAGCCAGCCAGTGGGCTGGTTTCCCTCTATTTCCATTTTGGGCCGGTTTGATTTGATCAAGGCTACTACCGCAGCAACATTTTTACGTGTGGATCTGGAACTAATAGCTCATTCGGGCTGGGCAGCAATGCCAGCTATGTGTTGTGTGTTATGGGGTGGACTAAATACAGAAATAACAAATCAATACCCTCTCGCTTTTTTCTGTTCCAGTGGTTGTCAGCAGGGACCAGGATGTGGACATGGTATAATTGTTCCTGACAGGCAGATAAAATGGTGGAATGGAAACTGTTGGTTGAAAGAGGAGGAGAGAGAGAAGGATTCATAGAGGGTTGACTGAGTTTTGTAGAGATGTGAAGACTGTGGCGGCTGAGAGAAAGATCAATGCCATGTCGTGGTTAGTGTTTATTAGTGGATGTTAATGGCTAGTTAGTGGATGCAGTTGTAATGTGGGATTACAAAATGTGAAATTACACAACTATAAAAAAATACAGTAAATTAAATCACAACACGAAAATACAAGATTCCAATAAGCCCTGAATGAAACATGGAAACATTCACCAGAAGATATGAAATCAGTCAAAAGTACAGATTTTCTCTCCCCTCTCCCCCCAGGGTGTCAGCGTCTCTATATAGTGACGCAATATTCATCTGTTATTAAATAGAGGTCAGGGTGGTTTGTCCATGGGGTTGCACTGACTCTGGTAAAGCTAGGAGAGAGCAAACACCCCATACGGCCCCATACAACCCCTTCACTCTGCTACTGCTTCCTATTACAAACAACCCCGTCACTCTGCTACTGCTTAATATACCATACCACCCCTTCACTCTGCTACTGCTTAATATACCATCCCTTCACTCTTCTACTGCTTAATATACCATACCACCCCTTCACTCTGCTACTGCTTCCTATTACAAACGACCCCTTCACTCTGCTATTGCTTAATATTACATAACACATTCACTCTGCTACTGCTTCCTATTACAAACGACCCCTTCACTCTGCTAATGCTTAATATTACACACCACACCTTCACTCTGCTACTGTTTCCTATTACATACAGCCCCTTCACACTGCAACTGCTTCTTATTACATACCCTTCACTATGCTACTGCTTCCTATAAACAACCCCTTCACTCTGCTACTGCTTCCTATTACATACAACACCTTCACTCCGCTTCTGCGTAATATTACAAACCACCCCTTCACTCTGCTACTGCGTAATATTACAAACCACCCCTTCACTCTGCTACTGCGTAATATTACAAACCACCCCTTCACTCTGCTATTGCTTCCTATAAACAAACAACCCCTTCACTCTGCTACTGCTTAATATTACATACCACACTTTCACTCTGCTACTGCTTAAAATTACAAACATCCCCTTCACTCTGCTAGTGCGTAATATTACAAACCACCCCTTCACTCTGCTACTGCTTCCTATTACATACAACACCTTCACTCTGCTACTGCGTAATATTACAAACCACCCCTTCACTCTGCTACTGCGTAATATTACAAACCACCCCTTCACTCTGCTACTGCTTCATATTACATACAACCCCTTCACTCTGCTACTGCTTCCTATTACATACAGCCCCTTCACACTGCAACTGCTTCTTATTACATACCCTTCACTCTGCTACTGCTTCCTATAAACAACCCCTTCACTCTGCTACTGCTTCCTATAAACAAACAACCCCTTCACTCCGCTTCTGCGTAATATTACAAACCACCCCTTCACTCTGCTACTGCGTAATATTACAAACCACCCCTTCACTCTGCTACTGCTTCCTATAAACAAACAACCCCTTCACTCTGCTACTGCTTAATATTACATACCACACTTTCACTCTGCTACTGCTTAAAATTACAAACCACCCCTTCACTCTGCTACTGCGTAATATTACACACCACCCCTTCACTCTGCTACTGCTTCCTATTACGTACAACCCCTTCACTCTCCTACTGCCTCCTGTTACATACAACCCCTTCACTCTGCTACTGCTTAATATTACATACTGCTTCCTATTACAATTAGCCTCTTCACTCTGCTATTGCGTAATATTACAAACCACCCCTTCACTCTGCTACTGCTTCCTATTACGTACAACCCCTTCACTCTCCTACTGCCTCCTGTTACATACAACCCCTTCACTCTGCTACTGCTTAATATTACATACTGCTTCCTATTACAATTAGCCTCTTCACTCTGCTATTGCGTAATATTACAAACCACCCCTTCACTCTGCTACTGCTTCCTATTACGTACAACACCTTCACTCTGCTAGTGCGTAATATTACAAACCACCCCTTCACTCTGCTACTGCTTCCTATTACGTACAACACCTTCACTCTGCTACTGCGTAATATTACAAACCACCCCTTCACTCTGCTACTGCGTAATATTACAAACCACCCCTTCACTCTGCTACTGCGTAATATTACAAACCACCCCTTCACTCTGCTACTGCGTAATATTACGTACAACCCCTTCACTCTCCTACTGCTTCCTGTTACATACAACCCCTTCACTCTGCTACTGCTTCCTGTTACATACAACCCCTTCACTCTGCTACTGCTTAATATTACATACTGCTTCCTGTTACAATAAGCCTCTTCACTCTGCTATTGCCTCCTATTACATATCAAAGCAATTTTATTTATATAGCCCTTTGTACATCAGCTGATATCTCAAAGTGCTGTACAGAAACCCAGCCTAAAACCCCAAACATCAAGCAATGCAGGTGTAGAAGCACAGTGGCTAGGAAAAACTCCCTAGAAAGGCCAAAACCTAGGAAGAAACCTTGACAGGAACCAGGCTATGAGGGGTGGCCAGGCCTCTTCTGGCTGTGCCGGGTGGAGATTGTAACAGAACATGCCCAAGATGTTCAAATGTTCATAAATGACCAGCATTGTCAAATAATAATAATCACAGGCAGAACAGTTGAAACTAGAGCAGCAGCACGGCCAGGTGGACTGGGGACAGCAAGGAGTCATCATGCCAGGTAGTCCTGAGGCGGCATGGTCCTAGGGCTCAGGTCCTCCGAGAGAGAGAAAGAAAGAGAGAAATAGAGAGAGCATACTTAAATTCACACAGGACACCAGATAAGACAGGAGAAGTACCCCAGATAACAAACTGACCCTAGCCCCCCGACACAAACTACTGCAGCATAAATACTGGAGGCTGAGACAGGAGGGGTCAAGAGACACTGTGGCCCCATCCGATGATACCCCTGCACAGGGCCAAACAGGAAGGATATAACCCCACCCACATTACCAAAGCACAGCCCCCACACCACTAGAGGGATATCTTCAACCACCAACTTACCATCCTGAGACAAGGCCGAGTATAGCCCACAAAGATCTCCACCACGGCACAACCCAAGGGGGGTGCCAACCCAGACAGGAAGATCACATCAGTGACTCAACCCACTCAAGTGACGCACCCCTCCTAGGGACATCATGAAAGAGCACTTGTAAGCCAGTGACTCAGCCCCTGTAATAGGGTTAGAAGCAGAGAATCCCAGTGGAAAGAGGGGAACTGGCCAGGCAGAGACAGCAAGGGCGGTTCGTTGCTCCAGAGCCTTTCCGTTCACCTTCACACTCCTGGGCCAGACTACACTCAATCATATGACCCACTGAAGAGATGAGTCTTCAGTAAAGACTTTAAGGTTGAGACCGAGTTTGCTTCTCTCACATGGGTAGGCAGACCATTCCATAAAAATTGAGCTCTATAGGAGAAAGCCCTGCCTCCAGCTGTTTGCTTTGAAATTATAGGGACAATTAGGAGGCCTGCGTCTTGTGACCGTAGAGTACGTGTAGGTATGTACGGCAGGACCAAATCAGAGAGATAGGTAGGAGCAAGCCCATGTAATGCTTTGTAGGTTAGCAGTAAAACCTTGAAATCAGCCCTTGTCTTGACAGGAAGCCAGTGGAGGGAGGATAGCACTGGAGTAATATGATCACATTTTTGGGTTCTAGTCAGGATTGTAGCAGCCATATTTAGCACTAACTGAAGTTTATTTAGTGCTTTATCCGGGTAGCCGGAAAGTAGAGCATTGCAGTAGTCTAACCTAGAAGTAACAAAAACATGGATTAATTTTTCTGCATCATTTTTGGACAGAAAGTTTCTGATTTTTGCAATGTTACGTAGATGGAAAAAGCTGTCCTTGAAAGTCTTGATATGTTCGTCAAAAGAGAGATCAGGTCAAAAGAGAGGTCCAGAGTAACGGCGAGGTCCTTCTCAGTTTTATTTGAAACGACTGTACAACCATTAAGATTAATTGTCAGATACAACAGAAGATCTCTTTGTTTCTCGGGACCTAGAACAAGCATCTCTGTTTTGTCCGAGTTCAAAAGTAGAACGTTTGCAGCCATCCACTTCCTTATGTCTAAAACACAGGCTTCAAGCGAGGGCAATTTTGGGGCTTCACCATGTTTCATTGAAATGTACAGCTGTGTGTCATCCGCATAGCAGTGAAAGTTAACATTGTGTTTTCGAATGACATCCCCAAGAGGTAAAATATATAGTGAAAACTATAGTGGTCCTAAAACGGAACCTTGAGGAACACCGAAATTTACAGTTGATTTGTCAGAGGACAAACCATTCACAGAGACAAACTGATATCTTTCCGACAGATAAGATCTAAACCAGGCCAGAACTTGTCCGTGTAGACCAATTTGGATTTCCAATCTCTCCAAAAGAATGTGGTGATCAATGGTATCAAAAGCAGCACTAAGGTCTAGGAGCATGAGGACAGACGCAAAGCCTCGGTCTGATGCCATTAAAAGGTAATTTACCACCTTCACAAGTGCAGTCTCAGTGCTATGATGGGGTCTAAAACCAAACTGAAGCATTTCATATACATTGTTTGTCTTCAGGAAGTCAGTGAGTTGCTGCGCAACAGCCTTTTCTAAACATTTTTGAGAGGAATGGAAGATTCGATATAGGCCGATTTAAAAAAAAATAAAAAAATATTTTCGGGGTCAAGGTTTGGCTTTTTCAAGAGAGGCTTTATTACTGCCACTTTTAGTGAGTTTGGTACACATCCGGTGGATAGAGTGATGTTTATTATGTTCAACATAGGAGGGCCAAGCACAGGAAGCAGCTCTTTCAGTAGTTACAACCCATTCACTCTGCTACTGCTTAATATTACATAGCACACCTTCACTCTACTACTGCTTCATATTACATACAACCCCCTTCACTATCTTAATGCTTCCTATTATGTACAACCCCTTCAACCTGCTACTGCTTAATATTACATACATCCCCTTCACTCTGCTACTGCTTAATATTACATTCAACCCCTTCACTCTGCTACTGCTTAATATTACATTCAACCCCTTCACTCTGCTACTGCTTAATATTACATACATCCCCTTCACTCTGCTACTGCTTAATATTACATTCAACCCCTTCACTCTGCTACTGCTTAATATTACATACATCCCCTTCACTCTGCTACTGCTTCCTATTACATTCAACCCCTTCACTCTGCTACTGCTTCCTATTACATTCAACCCCTTCACTCTGCTACTGCTTCCTATTACATTCAACCCCTTCACTCTGCTACTGCTTCCTATTACATTCAACCCTTCACTCTGCTACTGCTTCCTATTACATTCAACCCCTTCACTCTGCTACTGCTTCCTATTACATTCTACCCCTTCACTCTACTACTGCTTCCTGTTACATTCAACCCCTTCACTCTGCTACTGCTTAATATTACATACTGCTTCCTATTACATTCAACCCCTTCACTCTGCTACTGCTTCCTATTACATTCAACCCCTTCACTCTGCTACTGCTTCCTATTACATTCTACCCCTTCACTCTGCTACTGCTTAATATTACATACTGCTTCCTGTTACATTCAACCCCTTCACTCTGCTACTGCTTAATATTACATACTGCTTCCTATTACATTCAACCCCTTCACTCTGCTACTGCTTCCTATTACATTCAACCCCTTCACTCTGCTACTGCTTCCTATTACATTCTACCCCTTCACTCTGCTACTGCTTAATATTACATACTGCTTCCTATTACATTCAACCCCTTCACTCTTACATACTGCTTCCTATTACATTCAACCCCTTCACTCTGCTTCTGCTTCCTATTACATTCTACCCCTTCACTCTGCTACTGCTTAATATTACATACTGCTTCCTGTTACATTCAACCCCTTCACTCTGCTACTGCTTAATATTACATACTGCTTCCTATTACATTCAACCCCTTCACTCTGCTACTGCTTCCTATTATATTCAACCCCTTCACTCTGCTTCTGCTTCCTATTACATTCTACCCCTTCACTCTGCTACTGCTTAATATTACATACAACCCCTTCACTCTTCTACTGCTTAATATTACATACATCCCCTTCACTCTGCTACTGCTTAATATTACATACAACCCTTCACTCTGCTACTGATTCTTATTCCTATACAACTAACTTTGATTTAAAATAACAAACATCTTTATTTGTTCACTAATTTCCAAATCATACTCACTCTTTTTTCAACCATCTCTGATCGTCTCTCCCTCTGCTTCAGACAGAGACAGACAGACCTCTCTGTTATATTACAGTAATTGCATGGACCTTTATCAGTGTGTGTGTGTGTGTGTGTGTGTGTGTGTGGCATAGTCTTCAGGCCTAGTACATGCCAGTGTGACAGTGTTGTTTGTTGTGCTAATGGTTTATTAAGCTTCAGCCTCAACCCCGACTGTCAGATAAGAAGTTCACATTATTGTGGAATTCATCACGTTATCAGTGGCAATTAGCCTCAACAATAACACAATCCCAGAGGCCTCCATCGCATTATTCGAAAGGTCAGTTAGGAGGGTGAGCGTGTGCGTGTATGTGTGTGTGTGTGTGTGTGTGTGTGCGTGGAGCTTGAGGAGGACAGGATCATTGTGAAGACTGGAATGAAATACAGTGCCTTGCGAAAGTAGTCGGCCCCCTTGAACTTTGCGACCTTTTGCCACATTTCAGGCTTCAAACAAAGATATAAAACTGTATTTTTTTGTGAAGAATCAACAACAAGTGGGACACAATCATGAACTGGAACGACATTTATTGGATATTTCAAACTTTTTTAACAAATCAAAAACTGAAAAATTGGGCGTGCAAAATTATTCAGCCCCTTTACTTTCAGTGCAGCAAACTCTCTCCAGAAGTTCAGTGAGGATCTCTGAATGATCCAATGTTGACCAAAATGACTAATGATGATAAATACAATCCACCTGTGTGTAATCAAGTCTCCGTATAAATGCACCTGCACTGTGATAGTCTCAGAGGTCCGTTAAAAGCGCAGAGAGCATCATGAAGAACAAGGAACACACCAGGCAGGTCCGAGATACTGTTGTGAAGAAGTTTAAAGCCGGATTTGGATACAAAAATATTTCCCAAGCTTTAAACATCCCAAGGAGCACTGTGCAAGCGATAATATTGAAATGGAAGGAGTATCAGACCACTGCAAGTCTACCAAGACCTGGCCATCCCTCTAAACTTTCAGCTCATACAAGGAGAAGACTTATCAGAGATGCAGCCAAGAGGCCCATGATCACTCTGGATGAACTGCAGAGATCTACAACTGAGGTGGGAGACTCTGTCCATAGGACAACAATCAGTTGTATATTGCACAAATCTGGCCTTTATGGAAGAGTGGCAAGAAGAAAGCCATTTCTTAAAGATATCCATAAAAAGTGTCGTTTAAAGTTTGCCACAAGCCACCTGGGAGACACACCAAACATGTGGAAGAAGGTGCTCTGGTCAGATGAAACCAAAATTGAACTTTTTGGCAACAATGCAAAACGTTATGTTTGGCGTAAAAGCAACACAGCTCATCACCCTGAAGACACCATCCCCACTGTCAAACATGGTGGTGGCAGCATCATGGTTTGGGCCTGCTTTTCTTCAGAAGGGACAGGGAAGATGGTTAAAATTGATGGGAAGATGGATGGAGCCAAATACAGGACCAATCTGGAAGAAAACCTGATGGAGTCTGCAAAAGACCTGAGACTGGGACCGAGATTTGTCTTCCAACAAGACAATGATCCAAAACATAAAGCAAAATCTACAATGGAATGGTTCAAAAATAAACATATCCAGCTGTTAGAATGGCCAAGTCAAAGTCCAGACCTGAATCCAATCGAGAATCTGTGGAAAGAACTGAACTGCTGTTCACAAATGCTCTCCATCCAACCTCACTGAGCTCGAGCTGTTTTGCAAGGAGGAATGGGAAAAAATTTCAGTCTCTCGATGTGCAAAACTGAGAGAGTCATACCCCAAGCGACTTACAGCTGTAATCGCAGCAAAAGGTGGTGCTACAAAGTATTAACTTAAGGGGGCTGAATAATTTTGCACGCCCAATTTTTCAGTTTTTGATTTGTTAAAAAAGTTTGAAATATCCAATAAATGTCGTTCCAGTTCATGATTGTGTCCCACTTGTTGTTGATTCTTCACAAAAAAATAGTTTTTTATCTTTATGTTTGAAGCCTGAAATGTGACAAAAGGTCGCAAAGTTCAAGGGGGCCGAATACTTTCGCAAGGCACTGTACATAAAACGGTATAAAAACCATGTTTGAGTTGATTCTATTGATTCCATTGACTCTATTGATTCCATTGATTCCATTTATTCTATTCCAGCCATTACAATGAGCTTGTCCTCCTGTAGATCCTCCCACTAGCCTCCTCTGGTGTGTGTGAATGTCTATGTGCCTGTATGTGTATGAGCGAGTGTTTGCCGACATGTGTGCATTGTTGAGAAATTACCTTATGATAAACCCTCATGCTTAAACCATGTAGGAATAATCACGGTAACTTAATATAATCCTTTAAAATTAAATACACACTAACGACATTGACCACATATAATCCCATCTGTGTCAGTCTACTCCTGATATACACACTGACTCAGAATACAGATCATCATAGTTTAGCCTCAATCACCTCACACCATCACTACTCACCTCAGATCTACACCGAAATGTGGTTAGATCATGAATGGAGACTTTCTCCAACTTAAAAGGTGCCTGTATGAGGTGTACTTTTAATGATGCATTTTAATGAACCTCATTTGAGCTATGGTAAAAGTTTGGCTTGAAAGAATTTTGGTTTTTGGCTTTAAACAAGCACTCTCTCTTCCCGATCTGTTAATGTACGGTGAAACTTCAGAGGCTACTGAGGCTATGGAAGAATGTACATGCTGTCACATATAAAAACAGGTGAGTTGCAGTAGACAGCAACAGGTTGTTTACTGTACTCAGCATACAAAGCCCTGGGGCTCAATTCAATCCGTATTGAATCCGTGATTGCAATTTAAAGGCAATGTTCCGCAACTAACGGAGACTGCATTCCCCTGTACACTACCGTTCAAAAGTTTGGGCTCACTTAGAAATGTCCTCGTTTTTGAAAGAAAAGCACATTTTTTGTCCATTGAAATTACATCAAATTGATCAGAAATACATTGCAGACATTGTTCATGTTGTAAATGCCGATTGTAACTGGAAATGGCTGATTTGAATGGAATATGTCAATGACGAGGTGACTCCTGGATGCTGGCCTTCTAGGCAGAGTTGCAAAGAAAAAGCCATATCTCAGACTAGCCAATAAAAAGAAAAGATTAAGATGGGCAAAAGAACACAGACACTGGACAGAGGAACTCTGCCTAGAAGGCCAGCATCCCGGAGTCGCCTCTTCACTGTTGACATTGAGACTGGTGTTTTGCGGGTACTATTTAATGAAGCTGCTAGTTGAGGACTTGCGAGGTGTCTGTTTCTCAAACTAGACAATCTAATGTACTTGTCCTCTTGCTCAGTTCTGCACCGGGGCCTCCCACTCCTCTTTCTATCCTGGTTAGAGCCAGTTTACGCTGTTCTGTGAAGGGAGTAGTACACAGCGTTGTACGAGATCTACAGTTTCTTGTCCATTTCTCGCATGGAATAGCCTTCATTTCATAGAACAATAATAGACTGAAGATTTCTAGAAGAAAGGTCTTTGTTTCTGGCCATTTTGAGCCTGTAATCGAACCCATAAATGCTGTTGCTCCAGATACTCAACTAGTCTAAAGAAGGCCAGTTTTATTGCTTCTTTAATCAAAACAACAGTTTTCAGCTGTGCTAACATAATTGCAAAAAGGTTTTCTAATGATCAATTAGCCTTTTAAAATGATAAACTTGGATTAGCTAACACAACGTGCCATTGGAACACAGGAGTGATGGTTGCTGATAATGGGCCTCTGTACACCTATGTAGATATTCCATTAAAAAAATCAGCTGTTTACAGCTACAATAGTCATTTACAACAATAACAATGTCTACCCAAATGCTGATGCTCCAGTCTAAAGGCGGACAGTTTTATTGCTTCTTTAATCAGAACGACAGTTTTCAGCTGTGCTAGCATAATTGCAAAAGGGTTTTCTAATGATCAATTATCCTTTTAAAATTATGAACTCGGATTAGCTAACACAACGTGCCATTGGAACACAGGAGTGATGGTTGCTGATAATGGACCTCTGTACGCCTATGTAGATATTCCATTATTCCAAATCATCTACAATAGTAATATACAACATTAACAATGTCTACACTGTATTTATGATCAATTTGAGGTTATTTTATAAATGGGCCAAAAATATGCTTTTCTTTCAAAAACAAGGACATTTCTAAGTGACCCCAAACTTTTGAACGGTAGTGTACACTGTATACGTCAGCTCAATCAGAAATGATTCATTTCTAACGCTTTAGCAGTACAGACTGAATAGAGCCCTCAGGTTATAACTCTTTATCTTTGCCAGCACCATGTGCCTCTCTGTCCTAGTATCATAGACTTCAGTCAAGCATGGTTTGCCTGTGGACATTGTTTCTACATTGGGATACAGTTTCTGTTTGGCTGTTGATGTGTTTTTGGACAGTGTTTATGAGTTGTCTTGTGATCTTTCAGAGTGATGCAATGTGTGTTCAGTTGTTGATATTTTAAGCCATATTAATTCATGCAACAAAATGTTTTTGTTTGAATCCATTTTCTTGTATACTTGATATGTCTAATATATGTGATTAGGGACAAACAAACTAAGATGGGTGTGAAATGGAGAGAGGAGAGAGAGAGACTTTTTGACTTTATTTAAACAAACTCATTTCCTTTAAAACTCACCCCCCTTAAAAATAAAAAAAATATACTGTACTCCAAAATATATCCTGTACTGCATACATTTACCATACTCACCTTTCTATCTACCACATGATACAAACCAACATCACAATACCCACTCCTACAACTGTATATCCAAAACATCTTCCCCAGCTACACAGACAGCCCCCCCAACACACCATGTCTCCTCAAACATCTCTACACATTTTATAGAACTCAAACTCAGCCCTACAGACAGCCCCGCACAGACCATCCCATTAAACAATAGACAGCCCCCCAACAAAGGGTCTCCTCAAACATCTTCCCCCCCCAGCCCTTTGACCCTGTTCCTCAAACTCTGTTAGCCAAATAGCTAACTCTTCAAACCTGAGCAAACAGAAAATTCAACAAAACACATTTGGCTTTCTCCTTGCTCGAATACCTGTATCCCCCATTATAAACATCCCAAACAGTCAAAAAACCACTCCCAACCTCTCACACAGACATCCCAACAGTAAAACCCACCCCCAACCTCTCACACAGACATCCCAACAGTAAAACCCACCCCCAACCTCTCACACAGACATCCCAACAGTAAAACCCACCCCCAACCTCTCACACAGACATCCCAACAGTAAAAACCACTCCCAACCTCTCACACAGAAATTCCAACACAGACATTAAAGGCATTAACCTGGCGCACACAGAAAACACATGAATCACAGTTTCTCTCATGACACAGAAAGGACACCACTGCCCGATTCTCGGTTCAACCCGTACCAACCAGCGGTTAGTGGCCAGGGCTCCATGTAGAACCCTCCACTGGAGGTCCCCTGACCTCTTTGGTACTGGGGGTTTGTAGAGCCCCCTCCATCTAAAACCCAACACACTGCCCGCCCCACATACACCCTGCCACTGATGTGCCTTCACTCCTGTTAGGCTCCTAATGTTCCTCACTTTAACGCAGAGGTTGTAGAGGGCTTTACCTCCCACCCCTTCAAACTCCCCCAGGCTTGGAGTGTTAAAATCTAACAAGTCCTCCAGACCCCCTTGCCAGTCTCCAGTTTCTGCCGTCACCTGCAGTGGTGGCCCCTCCCCCCTTGTCTGCTCAAACATCCCTCTTACCTGCTCAGACAGTGCCTCCTGGACATCCTCCAGGAATCTCTCCAGTAGCCTAAGAGATGTTATTCCTGTTTGTTGTGCCAAGACTTCCGGGGTTTTCCACCCCTCCTCTCCCAGCAGTCTCAGGTCACCCAGCCTTTGTAAACCCCTGCCATCAGTTTCCTGGCTGGGTTGTGGAAGATATGCTCTTCCCACACCCATAGCCCAGGCTCCACACCCCCTTCTCGTATGGGCCTTAGCAGCTGCCAGGCCCTCAGCATTGCAGAGTAAAAATCTGAGAGACCTGCTGTACTCAGCCTCTCCAGCTTCATGAGGAACAGCTGCTGGTCCAACCCTAATCCGCCAGCTTTCCTCAGCAGCGCACATGCTGGCTCCCTCCAGCCAACATCAGCATGGTACAGCAGTCTCTGCACCGCCTTTAGCCTGAAAGCAGCCATCCTGCTCTCTAGTTCCACCAGGCCCTGTACTCCTTCGTGAACGGTCATGTACAACACTGCTGCCTTCAGCCAATGATGGTCGACCAGAAGAAGTCCACCAGCTTGCATTGCAGGTCTGCGAGCAGACCGGCGGGGGGGTTGAGGACAGCCAGTTTATGCCACATGGAAGATGCTACCAGGTTGTTAATTATCAGCACCTTCCCTCTATATGACACTTGGGACAGGAGACACCTCCACCTGGCCAGTCTTGTCACCACTGCCTGTGACAGCCCCTCCCAGTTCTTCCTTACCCACTTCTCCAAGCCCAGGTACACCCCCCAAAACTTTAAGCCCTTCACAACCCCACTGCAAACCCACTGGAGGCAGAGGAGTAGCCCTATCCCCCCATGCCCCACATAAGAGAGCTTTGCTCTTTCCCCAGTTTACCTTAGCTGATGAAGCTCCCTCATACACCTTCAGACTGGTCTCTAATGCCTGCATATCCTGATCATCCCTGACCATCACAGAAACATCATCTGCATATGCTGACACTGCTATGCCTGTCACCACATCCATTCCTGTCCAGCACACTCCCTGCAGTCTCCTGCGTAGCAGTCCTAAAAAAGGCTCAATGGCTAATGTGTATAACTGCCCAGATAGAGGGCATCCTTGCCTAATGCCCCGTCTACTGAGCCCCCCTCCCACCTTGACCATACATGACGCCCCAGCATACAACAGCTTCACACATGTCAAAATACTCTTCCCAAACATCACATTAAACAGTTACTCATGGTCCACTCTATCAAAAGCCTTCTCTTGATCTAAAGAGACCAGTCCAAAGTTCACATTAGAACCTCTCAACAAGTCCAACATGTCCCTGATTAAGAACAAGTTGTCTGTGATTGAGCATCCCGGTACACAATATGTTTGGTCCTTATGTACTATCGAGTACAGATGGGACTTCAGTCTGTTAGAGAGGACTTTGGCAAATATCTTGTAGTCCGCACAGAGTAATGCCATAGGCCTCCAGTTCTTAAGTTCACACAAGTCCGCTTTTATGGGCAGGAGAGTCAGAGTCGCTCATCGGCAACTCTCCTACCTCGATGCATTCACGCAACACGCAAATTAAATCCTGTCCAATTATTCCCCTGAATTTTTTATAAAACTCCACTGGGAGTCCATCGACCCCCGGTGCACGACAGGGGGACATCTGGGTTAAGGCCTCTGCCAGTGCCTGGGACAACAGAGGAATGTCCATTTCATCCCTCTGTGCCAGAGAGAGCTTAAGGAGTCCTGCGAACAAGACTTGAGCACACATAGGATCACACACTTCTGCCCTATACAACTCAGTATAATATTCCAGTCCGCTCCCGGATCTCACCCACCACAGAGGTCACCAACCCATCAGACAACCTTTGGTTTTATCCGCTCTGTCTTTCCAAACCAAAGAAGAAGGAACTGGGAGCATCCATATCCTTGAGCATGGAGAACCTAGCACTTACAAGTGCTCCCTTTGCTTTAACCTGGAAAAAACTGCCAAGGTCCCTACGTAATTCAGCTAAATTAGCCTGGAGGCCTACATTGCCTTTCCCCACCATCGCTACCTCCATCTCACTAACACAACGCTCTAGTTCTCCCAATACTCTCCTAGCCTCTGAGGATGAGAGAGCTGTGTGCTGTTGACAGAAAAGCCGAATTTGGACTTTCCCTACATCCCACCATTGACTCAGACTCATACTCCTCTCTTCGCTGCCCCCACCTTTCCCAAAAGGTCTGGAAACCTGAGAAAAAAGTGGCATCTTGTAAGAGCTTTACATTGAACTTCCAATAAGATGCCTGCCGGGGCCCTGGTGAAAGACAGCCCAGCCATGGTTATGTGATGATCCGAAAACCCCACCGGGAGAATGGTAGCGCCCAGCAGCCTATTGCTCCGATTCCTAGACATGTAAAACCGATCAAGTCGGGCTGCACTCACCCTAGGCCCAAACACCTTTACTCATGTATACTGTGTTGTGTTTGGATGTTTAGTTCTCTTGAACTGATTAATGATGTCCCTTAACACTCCCACTGACACTGAATGAGGCTCTTCCCCTTTTCTGTCTTTTGTAAAATCCATTGTACAGTTCGAGTCCCCTCCGACCACCAGCGTCTCCTCAGGCGCTACCTGTGAGTTCCTGTCTAAGACTCCCAAATAGAACTCCTCTTTCTCTCCCTGTGTTAGGTGCATACACATTTATAAAGACAAAACCCATGTTGTTAATTTTTGCTTTTACAACAAGCAGCCTTCCCCTACACACCTCCTTTGAGGAGCAACGTTTTACAGACAGACCCAGTGCAAAAAGGATTGCCACCCCTGCACTAAGATCTGTCCCATGGCTCAACACACTTGCCCCTTTCCACCAGAGCCCCCAATCGACTTCATTCAACACATCACTATGCGTCTCCTGCAGAAACAACACCTGTACTTTTTTGTTTTACATATTCACCTACACTCCTCTTTCCCACATCTCTGGCGCATTTATATTGAGCGATCCTACCCGGAGAATCTCCATAAGAAGTGGGAGAAAAGCCAGCAGAGAAAGAGACCAATAGCAAAGCTCAAAAAGCCCCAGTGTCAGAAAGAACATACACATCTAAACCGTGTCTGAAGGTAAACCTTTACGCACTTTTGTGACCTACTTCCTCAACCTAAACCGTTTCCTGGGTGAGAGGACACCATGCCCCTAATTTTTCATAGCATGTTGTACTGATCTTACAAACTTTCTCGGATCAGAAAAAAAATCCTCAAGATTAACTTTTTTCCCCTTAGTCTCATTCAGGAACCTTGTCAATTCTCTCAACGTGTACTTGGACCCCTCTGCTTGACTGGCTGTCAGCTCCGGGCCCATTGAAGAGGAGTCTGAAAAAGATAACTCCTCTTCCTCAGACTCTCTTTCCTCCTCATCTCTATCTCCCACCCTGACCACATGCCCTTCCTCTCTGGTCCACATCCTTTTTCCTTTCCCACTTGACTTCCCCCCTAATCTCTTACACTTCCCCACTATACTCTCCTCATCCACTAGAATAACCTGACTAGACCCAGCATCATCTACAGGGTGGCCTCCATAGTATGACTAGACCCAGCATCATCTACACCATCCTCCATAGTATGACTAGACCCAGCATCATCTACACCATCCTCCATAGTATGACTAGACCCAGCATCATCTACACCATCCTCCATAGTATGACTAGACCCAGCATCATCTACACCATCCTCCATAGCATAACTAGGCCCAGCCTCAGCTACCCCACCATCTCTTGCCTGACTAGACCCAGCCTCAGCTACCCCACCATCTCTAGCCTGACTAGACCCAGCCTCAGCTACCCTACCATCTCTAGCCTGACTAGACCCAGCCTCAGCTACCCCACCATCTCTAGCCTGACTAGACCCAGCCTCAGCTACCCCACCATCTCCAGCCTGACTAGACCCAGCCTCAGCTACCCCACCATCTCCAGCCTGACTAGACCCAGCCTCAGCTACCCCACCATCTCTAGCCTGACTAGACCCAGCCTCAGCTACCCCACCATCTCTAGTCTGATTAGACCCAGCCTCCGCTACACCACGATCCATAACCTGACTAGACCCAGCCTCCGCTACACCACCATCTCCAGCCTGACTAGACCCAGCCTCAGCTACCCCACCATCTCCAGCCTGACTAGACCCAGCCTCAGCTACCCCACCATCTCTAGTCTGATTAGACCCAGCCTCGCTACCCACCATCCATAACCTGACTAGACCCAGCCTCCGCTACACCACCATCTCTAGCCTGACTAGACCCAGCCTCATCTACACCACCATCTCTAGCCTGACTAGACCCATCCTCATCTACACCACCATCTCTAGCCTGACTAGACCCATCCTCATCTACACCACCATCTCTAGCCTGACTAGGCCCAGCCTCATCTACACCACCATCTCTAGCCTGACTAGGCCCAGCCTCATCTACACCACCATCTCTAGCCTGACTAGGCCCAGCCTCATCTACACCACCATCTCTAGCCTGACTATGCCCAGCCTCATCTACACCACCATCTCTAGCCTGACTATGCCCAGCCTCATCTACACCACTACGGGCTTTATGTGGACACGCAAAGCTCTTATGCCCCAAATCCCCACACTCAAAACACCGTAGACTATCTGTGCTGGCAAAACCTACATAGAGCCCCTCCCCATGCCTCACTTTGAAATGCACATTTAGTTGTTGCTCATTGTTGTTCAGAAACATAAACACTTGCCTCCTGAACGAAACAACATGCTTAACGGCATCTGCCTGAAAGCCTGCTGACAGAACACGAAAACCGCTAGCAAACTTACCAAAACGACTCAGCTCTTTCCTGATTTGATCATCCATAATAAACGGAGGCAAATTTGCGACAACCACTCTTGTTGAAGGGGTAGAGAGAGGTGAAATTGACACCAACACATCTCTTACAAATATTCTGCTAGCAATTAGCCCTTTTCATGAACATAACCACAGCTTTGTTCATTCTAGAAGCAGAATGTATAATTCCAGCTCCTACCTGTTCACCGACCGTGAGCAGAACCTCCTCCACCTTAACTCCCTTTTCAGGAACACACCTGAATCCATGCCGTATCGACAGCGTCTCCACCGCGCTAGGCTGAGAAGCCATCGTGCACACCACACCTTCCTAACCCCAGGAAAGTTATTCTGTCCTCTTCCACCCTAACTTTGAAAAAAACTGTGGATACCGCTAAAACAAATATTGCATTAAGTTAAGCTTCCCCCTACTTTTTCGGAAATTCTGTTAAAAATCGCGCAACATTTTGGCGTCCTGCTACTCAGGCCAGGAATATAGTATATGCATATGATTAGTATGTGTGGATAGAAAACACTCAGACGTTTCCAAAACTGTTTAAATCACGGCTGTGACTATAACAGAACGTCTGTTTCATCGAAAAGCGCAGGAAAATCTGATCACTGGAGATGGAAAAAAAAATATCCATGCGCCACTCCCAGGAATTGTTAAAGGTGAACCGTAATATATGAGGCCGAGCTTGCAGTACCTACAGCTTCCACAGGATGTATAGAGTCTCCTCATTTGAATCTGAATTGATTCTTGGTAGATCCGACCAAAGGGAACCGATTCCCTCCGACCACCGACCCGAGGCATTGTCTTTGTGTTTTTCCGGACATTTTTCCACACGGCCAGCTGTCGAATTTACATCGCCTCCTGATGATTTTTATAGCTTATTAACGTGTAGTTATACCTAAAGTTGCATTAGAAAGGTATTTCGAAGTGTTTTGTGAAAGTTTATCGTCGAATTTTTAACTTTTAAAAATGACGTTACGTTATGAAACGCTATTTTTTTCCGTTTATCACACAGTCTTCATAGATCGATATCTAGGCTATATATGGACCGATTTAATCCAAAAAAGACCCAGTATTGATTATGGGACATCAAGGTGTGCAAAGAAAGAAGATGGTCAAAGGTAATTAATGTTTTATATTTTATTGTGCGGTTTGTGTAGCGCCGACTATGCTAATTCTTTTGTTTACATCCCCTACGGGTCTTTTGGGGTGTTGCATGCTATCAGATAATAGCTTCTCATGCTTTCGCCGAAAAGCATTTTAAAAATCTGACACGGTGGCTAGATTCACAATGACTGTAGCTTTATTTCAATACCAAGCATGTGTATTTTAATGAACGTTTGCGTTTTAACTAATACTATTAGCGTGTAGCGCATTTGCATTTCCAGAGCTCTAGGTGGGACATCTGCGTCTCAAGTAAGCTCAAGAGGTTTTTAACCCTCCACCATAGAAAATAACATGTAAAGAAAAGAATCAAGAAAGTTAGTTAGGATAGAGCCCTCCACACCAAACACTCAAACTCAAAAAAACTCCCAGCATGCACTACGAGAGAGAGAAAGAGTGTGTATGATATTATAGAGAGTAAGTTTGTAAAAAGACAGATGAAGAAAGACAATTCAATGAGAATAAAAATGTATACTGAACAAAAATATTAACGCAACAAACATGTAAAGTGTTGATCTCATGTTTAATGAGCTGACATAAAATATCCAAGAAATTTTCAAAACATGCAAAAACTTTATTTCTCTCAAATTTGTTTACATCCCTGTTAGTGAGCATTTATCCTTAGTCAAGATAATCAATTGACCTGACAGGTGTGGCAAATCAAGGATCTGATTAAATAGCATGATCATTACACAGGTGCACCTAGTGTTGGGGACAATAAAAGGCCACACTAAAATGTGCGGTTTTGTCACACAATACAATGCCACACATGTGTCAAGTTTTGAGGGAGTGTGCAATTGTGTTGTGCTGCATGAGACTGAAGGAAAGTCCACCAGAGCTATTGCCAGATGATTTAATGTTCATTTCTCTACCATAAGCACCTCCTCCAATGTCGTTTTTGTGAAATTGGCAGTACGTCCATCCAGCCTCACAAACGCAGACTACATGTAACCGCGCCAGCCCAGGACCTCCACATCTGGTTTCTTCACCTGAGGGATCATCTGAGCAGCCACCCAGACAGCTGATGAAAGTGTGGGTTTGCACAACCGAAGAATATCTGCACAAACTGTCAGAAACCGCTCATCTGCGTGCTCTTTGTCCTCGCCAGGGTCTTGACCTGACTGCAGTCCGGCGTCGTAACTGACTTCAGGGGGCAAATGCTCACCTTCGATGGCCACTGACACGATGGAGAAGTGTGCTTTTCACGGATGAATTAACTGTACCGGGCAGATGACAGACAGCATGTATGGCGTTGTGTGGGTGAGCAACTTGCTGATATCAACGGTGTGAACAGAGTTCCCCATGGTGGCGGAGGGGTTATGGTAAGAACAGGCATAAGCTATGGACAATAACACAATGCATTTTATCTATGGCAATTTGAATGCACACAGATCTAACATGACGAGATCCTGAGGTCCATTGTTGTGCCATTCATCCACCGCCATCACCTCATGTTTCAGCATGATAATGCACGGCCCCATGTCGCAAGGATTTGTAGACAATTTCTGGATACTGAAAATGTCCCAGTTGTTCCATGGCCTGCATACTCACCAGACATGTCACTAATTGAGCATGTTTGAGATGCTCTGGATCGATGTGTACAACAGCATGTTCCAGTTCCTGCCAATATCCAGTAACTTTGCACAGCCATTGAAGAGGAGTGGGACAACACTCCACAGGCCACAATCAACAGCCTGATCAACTCTATGTGAAGGAGATGTGTCACGCTGCATGAGGCAAATGGTGGTCACACCAGATACTGACTGGTTTTCGGATCCATGCCACTAACTTTTTTAAGGCATCTGTGACCAACAGATGCATATCTGTATTCCCAGTCATGTGAATATTAGGGCCTAATGGATTTATTTCAATTGACTCATCTCCTTATATGAACTGTAACTCAGTAAAATCGTTGAAATTGTTGCATGTTGCATTTATATTTTCCTCGGTGCAGTTTTGTTTCTTCTAGTTCAGATAAAAGGCAGGCAGACAGTGAGTGTTTGACAGATGTAGACTCCAGCTGAGAGGTGTTGTTTCTCTATCTAATAGTCTTTATTGACCAGCTCTTGTGAGGTCCTGGTGAGTTGCTTTTCCCTCACAGGAAAATCTATCAGCTGTTACAGACTGACTGATTTAACCTCTATGAATGTGCCAAGAGCCTAGAAAGAAAAGAAAATGCAATTCTGAAACCACATGAATGCACACACATACACTCACAGACTTAAAAAGTCGCACACACAAACACACACACACACACACACACTCACACACTCACACACACACTCACACACAGACTAAACAAGTCGCGCACACAAACACACACACCGTGACTGTATTACTGTGTTCTGTCTGTCGCTATGGCTTGCCTGTATCATTTCCAGTCTACATAACATTAGGAACACCTGCTTTTTCCATGACAGACTGACCATGTGAAAGCTATCATCTCTTATTGATTTCACCTGTTAAATACAAACAGTGCAAATGAAGGGAAGGAGACAGGTTAAAGAAGGAATTTTAAGCCTTGAGACAACTGAGACGTGAATTGTGTATCTGTGCCATTCAGAGGGTGAATAGGCAAGACAGAAGACATACAGCGCCTTCGGGAAGTATTCAGACGTCTTGACTTCATCCACCTTTTTTAACGTCACATCCTTATTCAAAATCCTCAGCAATCTACACGCAATAACACAATGACAAAGTGAAAACAGGTTTTTAGAAATGTTTGCAATTTCATGTAACTACCTTATTTACATAAGTACTCAGAACCTTTGCTATGAGACTTGAAATTAAGCTCAAGTGTATCCTGTTTCCATCAGCCTTGAGATGTTTCTTCAACTTGATTACAGTCCACCTGTGGTGAATTCAATTGATTTGACAGGATTTGGAAAGGCACACACCTGTCTATAAGGTCCCACAGTTGACAGTGCATGTCAAAGGAAAAACCAAGTCATGAGATCGAAGGAAATGTCCGTAGAGCTCCAAGACTTGATTGTGTCGAGGCACAGATCTGGGGAATGGTACCAAAACATTTCTGCCGCATTGAAGGTCCCCAAGAACACAGTGGCTTCCATGGAAGAAGTTTGGAACCAGCAAGACTCTTCCTAGAGCTGGCCGCCCGGCCAAACTGAGAGATTGGGGGGAGAAGGGCCTTGGTTAGGGAGGTGACCAAGAACCTGATGGTCACCCTGACAGAGCTCTAGAGTTCCTCTGTGGAGAACCTTCCAGAGGGACAACCATCTCTGCAGCACTCCACCAATCAGGCCTTTATGGTAGAGTGATGAAGTTTGATGAAACCAAAATTGAACTCTTTGGCCTGAATGCCAAGTGTCATTTCTGGAGGAAACCTGGCACCATCCCTACGATGAAGCAGGGATGCAGCAACATCTTGCTGTGGGGATTATTTCCAGTGGCAGGGACTGTGAGACTAGTCAGGATCAAGGGACAGATGAACGGAGCAAAGTACAGAGAGATCCTTGATGAAAACCTGCTCCAGAGCGCTCAGGACCTCTTCCTGGGGTGAACGTTCACTTTCCAACAGGCCTACGACCCAAAGCACACAGCCAAGACAACGCAGGAGTGGCTTCGGGACAAGTCTCTGAATGTCCTTGAGTGTTCCTGCCAGAGACTTGAACCCGATCAAACATCTCTGGAGAGACCTGGAAATAGCTGTCCAGCGACACTCCCCATCTAACCTGACAGAGCTTGAGATGCAGAGAAGAATTGGAGAAACTCCCCAAATACTGGTGTGCCGTGCTTGTACCGTCATACCCAAGAATAAATGAGGCTGTAATCGCTACCAAAGGGGCTTCAATAAAGTACTGAGTGAAGGGAAAGGTACATCAGAAATAGATGGGAGAGGTTGAGGGTAGAAGAAGAACAGAACAAACAAAAAAACATAACTATTATGAAATAGATTGTGTCCTTAAAATGTATATATTGTATATAAACTGGAAGTGGAAGCCTAAGGGTTGTCATTCATTAGTTTACTGCAATTAGGCGATGGGTGGTAGAGTTAGCGGAAAATAATATAGGAAAATACATTTGAAAAAGATATGTACGTGTATATATACACTGTGTGTATGTACATGTATGTATTTATGTATGTAATTATATATATGTGGGTATGTTACGCATGTGTATATATATAAATACTGTATATATTTACAAAAAATATATGGGGGATTGGAAATGATGCAGACAATTACATTGATGGAAGCTACAATCTATCTGCAAGATTAAAGCAGATCTACCCCCTAAAATAATACAAATACAAGAAATAGTACAAAATATAAAATAATTTTTTAAAGTACTGAGTATCTGAATACTTATGGAAAATTGATATTTAAGTTTAAAAAATAAATAAAATTAGCAAACATTTCCTGTATTTGATTTGTCATTATGGGATATTGCTTGCAGACTGATGAGGAAAAACAACATTTAATCAATTTGAGAATAAGGCTGTGACCAATCAAAATGTGGAAAAAGTCAAGGGGTCTGAATATTTTCCGAAGGCACTGTAACTGCCTTTGAACGGGGTACGGAAGTAGGGGCCAGGCGCACCGTTTCGTGTCAAGAACTGCAACGGTGCTGTTTTTTTTCATGCTCAACTGTTTCCTGTGTGTATCAACAATGGTCCAACTTAAAAAAAACACACATATATATATATATATATATATATATATATATATATATATATATATAGATATATAGATATTTTTTCACCTTTATTTAACCAGGTAGGCTAGTTGAGAACAAGTTCTCATTTACAACTGCGACCTGGTCAAGATAAAGCAGAGCAATGCGACAGAAACAACAACACAGAGTTACACATGGAATAAACTAGCATACAGTTAATAACACAATAGAAAAAAATAAAGTGGATTTACAGTGTGTGCAAATGGCATGAGGAGGTAAGGCAATAGATAAGCCATAGTAGTGAAGTAATTACAATTTAGCTGATTAACACTGGAGTGATAGATGAGCAGATGATGATGAGCAGATGATGGTGTGTAAGTAGTGATACTGGTGTGTAAAAGAGCAGCAAAGTAAATAAAAACAATATGGGGATGAGGTAGCTAGATTGGGTGGGCTATTGACAGATGGACTATGTACAGCTGCAGCGATCAGTTAGCTGCTCAGATAGCTGATGTTTAAAGTTAGTGAGGGAAATGTAAGTCTCCAGCTTCAGCGATTTTTGCAATTCGTTCCAGTCACTGGCAGCAGAGACCTGGAAGGAATGGCGGCCAAAGGAGGGGTTGGCATTGGATATACCTGCTGGAGCGCGTGCTATGGGTGGGTGTTGTTATCGTGACCAGTGAGCTGAGATAAGGCGGAGCTTTACCTAGCATAGACTTATAGATGACCTGGAGCCAGTGGGTCTGGTAATGAATATGTAGCCATTTGTAGCCAACTATGTAGCCGCCCAGCCGACTAGAGCATACAGGTCGCAGTGGTGGGTAATAAGGCGCTTTGGTAACAAAACGGATGGTACCGTGATAGACTACATCCAATTTGCTGAGTAGAGTATTGGAAGCTATTTTGTAGATGACATCGCCGAAGTCAATGATTGGTAGGATAGTCAGTTTTACTAGGGTAAGTTTGGTGGAGTGAGTGAAGGAGGCTTTGTTGCGAAATAGAAGCGGATTCTAGATTTGATTTTGGATTGGAGATGTTTGATATGAGTCTATGAGTTTACAGTCTAGCCAGACACCTAGGTATTTGTAGTTGTCCACGTATTCTAGGTCAGAACCGTCCAGAGTAGTGATGCTAGTCGGGCGGGTGCGGGCAGCGAACGGTTGAAAAACATGCACTTGGTTTTACTAGCATTTAAGAGCAGTTGGAGGCCACGGAAGGAGTGCTGTATGGCATTGAAGCTTGTTTGGAGGTTAGTTAACACAGTGTCCAAAGTTGGGCCAGATGAATACAGAATGGTGTAGTCGGCGTTGAGGTGGATCAGGGAATCACCCGCAGCAAGAGCGACATTACTGATATATACAGAGAAAAGAGTCGGCCCGAGAATTGAACCCTGTGGTCCAGGATTGAGTTAGACAATGATCCAACTCAATATTAGGAAGGTGTTCTCAATGTGTTATACACTCAGTGTACATGGATCCTATGTAATACAAGAGAATGGGTATTGAGGTCAGAGCCTCAGGCTCCATCTCCAGAGAAGATCAGTACATTCCCCCTCTGCAGATTAAACTTGTCTGTGTGAGTGAGAGAGAGTGAGAGAGAGAGAGTGAGAGTTACAGAGAGAGGGGGAGTCACTGTACAAGGATGCCCTCAGACTTGCAGTACTTCTAGATCTCCTTCAGGGGGCACTCTGACGCAGAACCAGGGGACAAGGGGACCATCTGGTGGTGCTGAAGCCTCAGCCGGGGGTTCACAGGTGGAATAGAGCGTCTTTTATACCCCCTCCTTCCCTCCACTTCCACCAGCAGCACCCCTACAGTCAACACCCCCAGCACTAGCTGATCATTTATTTAACAGCCAGGGGTAGAGAGCAGCAGGGAAGTGGACTGCCACTGATTCTCTCCTTTTCCTTCTCCCTCTAAACTCAGCACATCATATACAGAGAATATTTGCTCAGCGGTTGACACCCACTCAGTTTGCCCTTCTTTTGCTTTCTTGACTTTTCTTGTTTCGGTGATTCTCACTTTCTCTTGCTCTCTCTTTCTCTTCTTCACTCTTTCTCTGCTCTCTAGCTGTGTCCGTTGCTGTGCCCCACTCTCTCTCCCTCTCCTCTCTCTCCTTCTCCTCTCTCTCCCTCTACTCTGCCTCCTCATCTCTCTCTTCTTCACTGTGTTCTCTCTCCTCCACAATCTCTTTCTTCCTCTCTCCTTCCCTCCCTCTCTCTGTCCTTGTCAGTAATGAGTGCTTGCACAGCAGGCTGTACTGAGGAGCTTGCCCTCCCTTCATGTAATTGGAACTCTCAGCCTGGCTGTAAATATCCTCCGACCTAAATGACATTTCTTTACTGTCTCCATTTCTATCTCACTGTTGGGCGTAGACAAGATGGCTATTGGTGTAATTTTCATAAAAGTAGGCTACAGGGGATTTTAATTTACCTTTCTGCATGAAATCAATTCTGATTTTGTAAACCTATACTTGGTGTGCAGGCTTTAGTTGCAGTCCAGAAATAACTTCAGCTGATTTCAACAATCAAGAGTTTGATGATTATCTATTGTCTGTTTATTCTGTTGTGTTAGTTATGGGCTATGAAAAGTGTGCACACCAGAGATCTCCAGAAGTTTAGGGCAGGAAGAGAAGATTAGGTCATGAAGAGAAGTTTAGGGCAGGAAGAGAAGTTTAGGGCAGGAAGAGAAGATTAGGTCATGAAGAGAAGATTAGGGCAGGAAGAGAAGTTTAGGGCAGGAAGAGAAGTTTAAGGCAGGAAGAGAAGTTTAAGGCAGGAAGAGAAGATTAGGTCATGAAGAGAAGATTAGGTCATGAAGAGAAGTTTAGGGCAGGAAGAGAAGTTTACTAGCGTACCTGGCTGTTGTGTCTGTGTGGTACTGTGTTGTAGTGAGCGGTAAACATTCTGTCGATGTGGTAGTGAGTGTCTCTTCCACTGCTTTGCTGAGGAAGCAAAGCGGATGAATTAAATGGAACAATTGACAATACATTATGTCACTCTTCAATTGTTTCATTCCAATTTATCTCCTGAATGGTCTGGTTTAAAATACAAATGACCTCAACTCTTTTGTCTATGGTGAATCTGTCGAAAAGTGATTTGGTGTTTAGCTCAGTTGTTGGTTTCGGAGCTTGACTTGTACAGGACAACAGTCCTGAGTTTAATCTCCCCCCCCCCCAAAAAAAAATATATAGCAAAGCTAAGTGGTGTCGTTCCAGTCACCAGCAATCCTCTGATGATCTATCGTAACATACAACAGGGTTGTTTAACTCATCAGTCATCAGCAGCTGACCTGTGTTAACACTACGTTGTGTTTAACTCATCAGTCATCAGCAGCTGACCTGTGTTAACACTACGTTGTGTTTAACTCATCAGTCATCAGCAGCTGACCTGTGTTAACACTACGTTGTGTTTAACTCATCAGTCATCAGCAGCTGACCTGTGTTAACACTACGTTGTGATCCCTGGCTCATCACTGATCCCCGGCTCACCTATGAGCAGCGACTTTAATTAAACTTAATCATGAAGACACCGTAGCTCTCCACTCCCTTCACCTCCAATGAACCAGCACATTCATCACACATTACAACACTCCCCCCCCCCAATTTATGGCAGTCTCATTCAATTACGCTCCAGCATAAACTGGAAATAATCAATGTTTCCCCATTAAAACCTCCAGTTATGAAAATGAGAGGTGAACCTGAAGTTCTTTAGTGCTCTTTAATGATTACCAGATGGCTGTGATACACACTTACACACACTCACACACGCACACACACACATAGAAAAGAGGGTACACACACACACACATAGGCGAGATGGAGCACACACACACACACACACATGGTTTTCACACTCAAGCTCAACACCTGGGGAATGAGATCACAGGGAAGACTCAGGAGGTGTGTGTGTGTGTGTGTGTGTGTGTGTGTACACTCAGGAGGGAGTTAGAGGTGCACTCCATCATAGATTAATACAGCAACAGTAAACCTCCACTCCTGTGTGAGCAATTAGAGAGACTGTACAAGGGCCAAGACATCTACTGTGTTGGCATGAGATAAAATGAGTAAACACACCACTAACACAAGCCCACACACACACAAATACAGAGACACACAAACACATTATATACACATTACACATTCAAACACACACACAAACAGTCCAGCTATGCCCTCCGTAAGGCAATCAAACAGGCAAATGTCAGTACAGAGACAAATTGGAGTTGCAATTCTACGACTCAGACTCGGGACATACACTATATATATAAAAATATGTGGACACCCCTTCAAAATAGTGGATTCGGCTGTTGCAGACAGGTACAGTATATAAATCGAGCACACAGCTATGCAATCTCCATAGACAAACATTGGCAGTAGAATGGCCTTACTGAAGAGCTCAGTGACTTTCAACGTGGCACAGTCACAGGATGCCACCATTCCAACAAGTCAGTTCCTCAGATTTCTGCCCAGCTAGAGCTGCCCGAGGTCAACTGTAAGTGCTGTTATTGTGAGATGGATACTTCTAGGAGCAACAACGGCTCAGCTGTGAAGTGGTAGGCTACACAAGCTCACAGAATGGGACCGGCGAACGCTGAAGCGGGTAGCGCATAAAAACACTCACTTACGAGTTCCAAACTGCCTCTGGAAGCAATGTCAGCACAAGAACTGTTAGTCGGGAGCTTCATGAAATGGGTTTCCATGGCCAAGCAGTCGCACACAAGCCTAAGATCACCATGCACAAAGGCAATGTTGGCTGGAGTGGTGTAAAGCTCGCCGCCATTGGACACTGGAGCAGTGGAAAGGTGTTCTCTGAAGTAATGAATCAAGCTTCACCATCTGGCAGTCCGATGGACAAATCTGGGTTTGTCGGATGCCAGGACAATGCTACCTGCGCTAATGCATAGCGCCAAATGTAAAGTTTGGTGGAGGAGGAATGGGGCTGTTTTTCATGGTTCGTGCCAGGCCCCTTCCTATTTCAGCATGAAAATGCCCCGTGCACAAAGCGAGGTCCACACAGAAATGGTTTGTTGAGATGGGTGTGGAAGAACATGACTGGATTGCACAGAACTCTGACCTGAGATGTTTGACAAGCACATACTTTTGATCATGTGTATGTGGCAGGGAATCCATACAGTCACGGATTACAAAGAGAAAACCAGCCACTTTGCAGACACTGACGTCTTGTTCCCGGACAGGCTAAACACCTTCTATGCCTGCTTTGAGGATAACACAGTGGTACTGTACCAACGTGGGCCGCTCCGGAGGACTCTGGGCTCTCGTTCTCCGTGTCCGACGTGAGTAAGACATTTAACCTTGTTAATCCTCGTAAAACTTCCGGCCCAGATGGCATCCTCACCTGTGTCCTCAGAGCATGTGGAGAAGAGCTGGCTGGAGTGTTTAAGGACATATTCAATCTCTCCTTATCCCAGTCTGCTGTCCCCACTTACTTCAAGATTTCCACCATTATTCCTGTACCCAAGAAAGCAATGGTAACTGAACTAAATGACTATCGCCCCATAGCCTTGACTTCTGTCATCATGAAGTGCTTTGAGAGGCTGGTTAAGGACCATATCTCCTCGACCACCACCTTACCTGACACCCTAGACCCACTACAATTTGCATACCGCCCCAATAGATCCACGGATGATGCAAACACCATCTGCACACTGACCTATCACATTTGGACAAGAGGAATGCTGTTCATTGACTACAGCTTAGTCTTCAACACCATAGTAACCTCCAAGCTCATCATTAAGCTCGGGGCTCTGGGTTTGAACCCTGTTCTGTGCAACTGGGTCCTGGACTTTTTGATGGGCCGCCCCCAGGTGGTGGAGGTAGGAAACAACACCTTGACTAAGCTGCTCCTGAACACAGCGGTCCCACAAGAGTGCGTGCTCAGCCACCTCCTATAATCCCTTTTCACCCATAACTGCGTGGCCTCCAACTCAATCATCAAGATTGCAGACGACACAACAGTAGTAGGCCTGATTACCAACAACGATGAGACAGCCTACAGGGAGGAGATGAGGGCCCTGGCGGAGTGGTGCCAGGGAAATAACCTCTCCCTTAACATCAACAAAATGAAGAAGCTGATCATGGTTTTAAGGAGACAGTAGAGGGAGCACCCCCCCCCCATCCACATCAACGGGACCGAATGAAGAAGGTGAAAAGCTTCAAGTTCCTTGGCGTACACATCACTGACAATCTGAAATGGTCCACTCACATAGAGAGTATAGCGAAGAAGGCTCAACAGTGCCTCTTCAACCTCAGGAAGCTGTAGAAAATCAGCTTGGCCCCTAAGACCCTCACAAACTTTTACAGACCCATTTACAGAGAGCCTCTTGTCGGGCTGTATCACCACCTGGTACGCAACTGCACCTTTTGCAAGCGCAGGGTTGAGGGTTGAGTAACCGGTGGTAGCTGGCTAGTGACAGTGACTAAGCTCAGGGCAGCGTACAGAGGGTGGTGCGGTCTGCCCAACACATCACCGGGGGCACACTGTCTGCCCTCCAGGAGACCTACAGTACCTGGTGTCACAGGCAGATCAAAAATATCATCAAGGACATCAGCCACCCGAGCCATGGCCTGTTCACCCCGCTATCATCCAGAAGGCGAGGTCAGTACAGATGGGACCGAAAGACTGAACAACAGTTTCTATCTCAAGGCCATCACTTACCGGTCTCCAACCAGTGCGCTGCCCTGTGCTTAGTCACTGTGACTAGCCGGCTACCATCCGGGCTACTCAACCCTCACCTTAAAGGCTGCTGCCCTATGTACATACTGTAGACATGGAAAACTGGTCACTTTAATAATGGAACACTGGTCACTTTAATAATTGAACACTGGTCACTTTAATAATGTAACACTGGTCACTTTAATAATTGAACACTGGTCACTTTAATAATGGAACACGGGTCACTTTAATAATGGAACACTGGTCACTTTAATAATGGAACACTATTCACTTTAATAATGGAACACTGGTCACTTTAATAATGGAACACTGGTCACTTTAATAATGGAACACTGGTCACTTTAATAATGGAACACGGGTCACTTTAATAATGGAACACGGGTCACTTTAATAATGGAACACTGGTCACTTTAATAATTGAACACTGGTCACTTTAATAATGGAACACTGGTCACTTTAATAATGGAACACGGGTCACTTTAATAATGGAACACGGGTCACTTTAATAATTGAACACTGTAGTCATATTAATAAAGTAACACTGGTTACATTAATAATGGAAACCTGTAGTCATATTAATAAAGTAACACTGGTCACATTAATACATTTCATTTGTATATACTGTATTCCAGTCAAGGCCATGCTATTCAACTACTGCTGTACATATACTATTCTATTCTACATATTCTATCCACATACAGACAATAATGTCAATACATCCCATCTTTCATTTGTTTTTCAACAGGACAATGACCAAAAACACACCTCCAAGCTGTGTAAGGGCTATTTGACCAAGAAGGAGAGTGATGGGGTACTGCATCAGATGACCTGGCCTCCACAATACACAACCTCAACCCAATTGAGATGGTTTGGGATGAGTTGGCCTGCAGAGGGAAGGAAAAACAGCCAACAAGTGGAATTACCTTCAAGACTGTTGAGAGAATGCCAAGAGTGTGCAAAGCTGTCATTAAGGCAAAGAGTGGCTACTTTGATTTGTTTAACAATTTTTTGGTTTTCATAGTTTTGATGTCTTCACTATTATTCTACAAAGTAGAAAATAGTACAAATAAAGAAAAACCCTTTTGAGTATGTGTGTCCAAACTTTTGACTGGTACTGTATATATTTCTTAATTCCATTATTTCACTTTTAGATTTGTGTGTATTGTTGTTTATTGTTAGATATTACTGCACTGTTGGAGCAAGCAACAAAAATATTTTGCTACACCCGCAATAACATCTGCTAAATATGTGTATGCAACCTGTCACGTTCTGACCTTTATTTCCTTTGTTTTGTATTTATTTAGTATGGTCAGGGCGTGAGTTGGGTGGGCAGTCTATGTTTGTTTTTCTATGATTTGGGTATTTCTATGTTTCATCCTAGTATGGTTCTCAATCAGAGGCAGCTGTCATTAGTTGTCTCTGATTGAGAATCATACTTAGGTAGCCTGGGTGTCACTGTGTGTTTGTGGGTGATTGTTCCTGTCTCTGTGTTTTGCACCAGATAGGACTGTTTAGGTTTTCACATGTTTCTTGTTTTTGTAATCAGTTGTTCATGTTTACGTATTAAAAGAATCATGGACACTTACCACGCCGCATATTGGTCCTCTGATCCTTTTCGCCTCTCCTCTTCGGAAGAAGAGGAGGAAATCCCTGACACAACCAATACAATTATATTTTATTTGACAAGCACAAAGAACTCCCTCATAGTACATAAACATAGCACATAGTACACCTATCACTCGTGTTAACTCAATTCTAATTACTTTGCCACAACGGTGTATTTATTGCCTTACTTCCCTAATCTTACTACATTTGCACACATGATATATAGATTTTTAGATTGTCTTATGTGTGTGTGTCCATATCTACCCAGCACGTGCCATGTCTACCCAGGACATGCACTGTCCATATCTACCCAGCACGTGCACTGTCCATATCTACCCAGCACGTGCCATGTCTACCCAGCACATGCACTGTCCATATCTACCCAGCACGTGCACTGTCCATATCTACCCAGTACGTGCACTGTCCATATCTACACAGTTCATACGTGCACTGTCCATATCTACCCAGCACGTGCATATGTCCATGTCCATATCTACACAGCACGTGCAATGTTCATATCTACCCAGCACGTGCACTGTCCATATCTACACAGCACGTGCACTGTCCATATCTACCCAGCACGTGCACTGTCCATAATCTACCCAGCACGTGCAATGTTCATATCTACCCAGCACGTGCACTGTCCATATCTACCCAGCACGTGCACTGTCCATATCTACACAGCACGTGCACTGTCCATATCTACCCAGCACGTGCACTGTCCATATCTACACAGCACGTGCACTGTCCATATCTACCCAGCACGTGCACTGTCCATAATCTACCCAGCACGTGCAATGTTCATATCTACCCAGCACGTGCACTGTCCATATCTACACAGCACGTGCACTGTCCATATCTACCCAGCACGTGCACTGTCCATATCTACACAGCACGTGCACTGTCCATATCTACCCAGCACGTGCACTGTCCATAATCTACCCAGCACGTGCAATGTTCATATCTACCCAGCACGTGCAATGTTCATATCTACCCAGCACGTGCACTGTCCATATCTACCCAGTACGTGCACTGTCCATATCTACACAGCACGTGCACTGTCCATATCTACACAGCACGTGCACTGTCTATATCTACCCAGCACGTGCACTGTCCATAATCTACCCAGCACGTGCAATGTTCATATCTACCCAGCACGTGCACTGTCCATATCTACCCAGCACGTGCACTGTCCATATCTACACAGCACATGCACTGTCCATATCTACCCAGCACGTGCACTGTCCATAATCTACCCAGCACGTGCAATGTTCATATCTACCCAGCACGTGCACTGTCCATAATCTACCCAGCACGTGCACTGTCCATATCTACACAGCACGTGCACTGTCCATATCTACCCAGCACGTGCAATGTTCATATCTACCCAGCACGTGCACTGCATTAAATAGTATGATTTCTCCTCTGCAGCTCAGCCCAGCCCAATCTCTCTCAGGCTAGCCCTATCTTGTTCAGACTGTGTAACATTGACAGCCTTCATATCTCCCAGTAAGAGATAGATAGCAGGTCCTGTTTACTGAATAGAACTCAGTCAGCGCTGTGAGTTATCATTACTGACTCCACAGCCTAGACTAGCATCCTGCCTGCTGCCCAGTACTGCTAGCTTAGCCTAGACTAGCATCCTTCCTTCTGCCCAGTGGTGGGTAGCTGCTGAGGAATTGTAAGGAAACAACCATGAGGGTTTCAGTGTGATGGCTGGGAGCCTGGAGCTGGAGGTCTACCCTGTCCACCAGGACCTCCCGGGGAGCCTGGGGCCCTGGTCAAAATAGCCTTCAGCTGGCCAGAGATGGACTAGCTAAACACAGACACACACACACACACACACACACACACACACACACACACACACACACACACACACACACACACACACACACACACACACACACACACACACACAGTTTGCATTAGGAGGAGAAGAGTGGTAATGGATGGCCCACGCTGGTTTCTCCCTGCTGATGAGATGGCTTAAGAGGACTGAGGAGCTCGTCCCTGACAGACAACCCTCGTCCCTGACAGACACCCTCACAGCCCAGGTCACAGCCCAGCTCACAGCCCAGCTCACAGGCCAGCTCACAGCCCAGCTCACAGCCCAGCTCACAGTCCAGCTCACAGCCCAGCTCACAGCCCAGCCTGGCCATCAGAGGCTGCCAGAAAGAGAGGGTGAGACAGGGACAGCAGTAGAGAGATAAAGGGAGGGAGAGAGACAGG